>NC_079397.1:1521721-1701721 GCF_029220125.1 Pseudoliparis swirei
CCGCCGTGCTGGAGCGCGCTCAGAAGAGACGGGAGTACTTCTGGGGGAAGAGATGACCTTTGACCCCCAAATCTCTGTTGCTCAACAATCAGAGAATATTTTAATATATCATTAATTTAAATGTATTTTCACACAGTAATAGATGTTTTTATAGAACCAGTACTTTGTTTATTTAGTAATCATCACGTTGAGACATAAACAAATAGTCATGTTGGTTTTTATGTCATAAACAAAAATATAAAAACAACGTGTGTGTGTGTTGACCTTTGACCTTCAGAGGGTGTTTCCCTGACGTATTTTACTCTCGTTTAAACTTCCCTTAAAAGTTTCCAGAAACAAACACATGAGATTAATTATTCAAAATAAACTCAAGTAGCACAACTTCATACGACTCTGGACAATAAATACAAGAAAAAGATTCAATCAGGAAACAACTCTATCAATTAAAAAATGTCGATGAATATAGTGAAATAAAAAATAAAATATTTCCCTGTGAGACGTGGAGTGGAAGTATAAATATTAATATAAACTCAACAGAAGTACAACTACCATGAGTACTCTATTGTCTCACTTAAAAGACGTGTGTCGGAGGTCGTAGAGGAGGAAGAACAAACATCGTCATCACTTCCCCCGGACACGGAGAGGACCGATTACCTGGCAGCGACTCACACTATTGAAACACACACACACACACACACACACATGACCAGCAAGAATAAAGTGTGTGAATTCCCCTCTAATGGACTTCAGGCCAGAACAAACAACCCGAAATCTCTGTGATGACATCATCGATGAGAACGTTTCCTCATTGGAGCAACGAGACCGCTAACATCGTTTAATACGTCTAGAAACTCAACACCTTAAAATAACACCGAAAATATACATTTATTTTGATTTTGAGCTCTTAAAGCTGCATTCTCTCTCCTGACCACCAGGGGGCGACTCCTCTGGTTGTATAGAAGTCTCTTCTTCATGTGTTGAACCTGCATTCTCTCTCCTGACCACCAGGGGGCGACTCATCTGGTTGTATAGAAGTCTCTTCTTCATGTGTTGAACCTGCATTCTCTCTCCTGACCACCAGGGGGCGACTCCTCTGGTTGTATAGAAGTCTCTGCTTCATGTGTTAAAGCTGCATTCTCTCTCCTGACCACCACTTCTGTAAAAAATAACTATATATCTTTAATAATAATATGTAAAATAAATAAATTGCATATACGGAATAGTACTTTATTATAAATATATCTATATATATAAATATATATCTCTAAATATATATATCTCAATGTCTTTTGCTGGAATTAAGGCAATAGATCCCGTTATTTGTTTATTTAATCCTGCTTTTGAACAACAACATGACGTGTTGGTACTGATTGGACCTCCAGCTGCTCGGCTCCCGGCCGCTCACCGTCTCCGTGGTTACTTCTGCTCATTGATAACTGGGTGCTCCACTTCCCTTTTCTTCTTACACCTCCGAACTGTTTGCGACATCTCATGCCTGATGTGTGACGAGGACATCTGAAACCTCATTCGATGACTTTGTGGAACCGACCTTCTGAAGATCTGCGCTACAGAAGCAGCAGTCAGATCGGAAACGAGTAAATATGAGCGATTAAAGAATATAGTTTTAATCTGCATGTGAATATGGGAACCCTCTGTGTCCTTAGAGGGGTCTTTATGTCTTCATCTCTCCGACTCAGAAACTCGATCCGTTGACTTCACACCCGGCAAACAAAAGCTTCAAGGAAAAGATCCGCCTGGCAGGAAGTTACAGGTGCTGAGAAAAAGGGGAAACAAGTGTCTGGCTCTGCTGGTGGAGTCCCACAGGGGTTCCTCCTGGGTCCCCTCCTGTTCTGCATTCATCGTTATGCAGACGATACGCAGCTGTTACCGGATGACTTCCACTGCAGATGAACCGACAACGTCCGTCTGTCGGATCACACGGTTCTGTAAAGTCTGCCTCTGGTCCTGGTATTGATCAGAGTGATCAGAGAGTGATCGATCGGCTGGGTTGAAACTCGCCCACGAGACACTCTGGAGAAACCCAAATAACATTTCTGACGATTTTCTTTTTTACACAGATAAAAAATATACATTTGAAAAAATATTTTCAAAAATCAAACAAATCTAATTATTATTCAACCTTTGATTAATTATTTTAATACTTCTTTCTTTTTTAGGGTTTTCGTGAAGGTGATGAATCATTGATTTGATATTATTTATTTTCTCTCGATTATCACTTAAAATATATACATATATATACGTATACGTATATATATGTATACATATATATACTTATATACATATAAAAATATGTATAAATTTAGACAATCATGGAAATTAAAGGAAATAATATTATTTTTGCAGCTCATAACCCAAATAGCGTGTCTCAGTGATTGCGTCATGAAAACGTACAGCTTTACGAAACGTTTCCTCGACGCCCGTCAGAGCTCGTCAGCATTTTAATTGTCGCGTAATTAAACGACATTAACCCACTCGCAACGACCCTTAAATGTGATGCAACCGAGAGAAGTTTACGAAACAACTTCCATCAGGGAGAGTGCACACACACACACTGAAAAGAGAGGAAGTGATGTCACTGGAGAAGTACAATTACAAAGTTCTCTTTCAGAAAAAATCGATGACAAACATTATTCATAGTTTGTCGTCACACCTCCACTAATTTCCTCTCTGTGTAAGTGACGGTAAACACAGATTGCACCAGCTCAGCACTGACGTGTGTG
This sequence comes from Pseudoliparis swirei, assembly GCF_029220125.1. Lineage (NCBI taxonomy): Eukaryota > Metazoa > Chordata > Actinopteri > Perciformes > Liparidae > Pseudoliparis > Pseudoliparis swirei. Next base: position 1,524,463 of record NC_079397.1, read on the forward strand.
TGTGCGTGTGTGCGTGTGTGTGTGTGTGTGTGATGGGGTTTTTGGATGGTTACCTGTCCTATATTCTGCAGCGGTGGGCGGAGGATGATGTGTATAAAGAGACGGAGCAGAGAGACGTCTTCACACCAGCATCCACTGACAGGTGAGGGAACACACTCGGGTCCACTCATCCATCCATCCATCTATCCACTCATCCATCTATCCATCCATCTATCCACTCATCCACCCATCCATCCATCTATCCACTCATCCACTCATCCACCCATCTATCCACTCATCCACCCATCCATCCATCCACTCATTCACAGTTTGATGTTTTTTAAACGTAGCTCATACGTTCTCTCCTCTCTTGTAGACGCTCCTGAAACTCTTCCTCCTGAACCATGAAGCTCGTCTCCGCCGCTCTCTCCGCCGCCGTCCGCCCGACCGCCGCCATGCTGGTCGTGCTGCCGCTGCTCCTGATTGGCTGGGCGGCGGCGCTGCCCGTGGACCGGCCGCTCAGCAAGCCTCTGAGGAGCCACAAGACGTACCAGGCGGTCCAGGAAGTGTCCCGACACGTGAGTGGTCCATTTCAAAATATATACATTTCACATTAAATGCCTTGTTTGATTTTAAGACAACAAATAGATGTTTTTGCCTCTTTAATCAGTAATTAAAGACAGATTATTAAGTCACACTTATTATGAAATAATATACATAAAATATGCATTGTGTAACTATTATAATGTATTGTCCATGAACATTAAACGCTTCATATTTTATAAAATATAAATCCAGAATCTGCAAAGTAACGAAAGTCTTTGAAGTATTTGCTTGAGAATTCATGTAAATGTTTCACGTTGCATGAATTAAAAAACTTCAGTGAAGTACAAGTAGCTTCAAATGGTTCTCAAGTACAACACTTAGGAAATTGTTCTAGTTACCTCTAATTTCAGAATTCCACTGTGAATAGAAATGTGGCTTTATAACTTTAAATATATAGTTTGTCCCTAATGGGACTCCGTAGCTTTACATTCATCTTTCCTGTCGCTCTGAGGTCACTGAGGTCAGATCTTTGTGTATTTTGGGGCTCATGTGTTTTGTGCCTCCAGGCTCAGGGCATCCAGACGGAGGACGACTCCAGCATCCGGCTGCTGTCCAGAGTCAACCCCGACCAGGTGAGGCTCTCTTAAAGGAGCGGTAACACAATTCAGTCTGTAGAAGCCTCAACGTAAGGCTCGACCTCTGACCTCTGACCTCTCCGCCTCCTCCAGGACCACCTGAAGATCTGCTGCCTGCACGCCAACATCCTGGACTTCTACCTGAACAACATCCTGCACCAGCGCGACAACACGCACCCCAACATGCACCGGCTGAAGACCGACCTCACCCGCGTTAGCGAGGACCTGCAGACTCAAGGATGTGTGAGTGTCACATGATGGGATGCTAGCGTAGCTTAGCATGAAGACTGGAAACAGGGGGGGAAAGCTAGCCTGTGCAAAGAAATGCTACAATGCTGTTTTAGTGAGAGTTAGATGAGCAGATTGATACCGCAGTGATTATGCATCTGCTGCTAGCTGCTAGTTAGCTTAGCTTAGCATAAAGACTCGAAACGGAGGGAAAAGTTAGCCTGTCCAACGTTAAGAAATATGACTATTTGGCTTATTTTCTGGTGAGAGTTAAATGAGAAAATAACTACGGTAATTATTGCTATACAGCCAGGAGAGAGCTAGCTTAGCATAAAGACTGAAAGACAGGGAGGGAAAGCTAGCATGGGAACGACCATCTTTATGAAATCTGTCAGATAACTTCTTGTTTCCCCTTCCAGTCTTTATGCTAAGCTAAGCTAACCGCAGTCGCTCATATTTACAACACAGAGATGCTAGCAGCTGCTAACCTCGTCCTCTCTGTGTCTGCAGAACGTGACTCACTATCACGATCACCAGCACGCGGTGGCGTTTCGCAAGAAGCTAACGGAGGTGAGACTTTGACTTGAAGCTGATTACAAAATTACAAAATTACAAAATTGCTAAATACATAAAAAATATTAAGTACAAATAAAAAATAAAAATAAATGTAAAAATTAAATATTTAAAAATTTAAATTTTTTTACATTTAGATTTCTTTTGTCTTGTGTCAGTAAACATACTTTAACTGATGAACTGTAAATCAAAGACATCACATTTGGCTTTTAATGGTAATGTTTCTACTATTTCATAAACTAAACTAATAGATCAACTGAGAGAATAATCAGTAGATGAATCGATCATGAAAATGTTATCGAGTCATAAACCAATAGAGCTTGTGTGCGTCTCTCTTGTCTTTCAGATGGGTGGCGAGCGCGGGATGAACAAAGCGGTCGGCGAGATCGACATCCTGTTCACGTACCTGCAGGACTTCTGCATCCAGCCCCGAAACGACACCGCCAACGCCAACTAACGTCTTATTTATCATATTTATCCCTTTTATACCAGCAGCTTTTATACTTCTATTTATTCAGGATCTATTTCATTTCACAACACATCCGAGAGTTTTGATACAGTATTTATATTGACGATTATTTATTTATTTATTGATCAGAGAGTTTTTTTGACCTGAAAGGACGCTGGCGTCGACCTCGTTGCCATATTATGGCTCATTATTATTATTATTATTATTATTATTAGGAGTTACAGTATTGAAACGTTGCACTCAATAAACTGTGTTTACTTGAAAAACAAATAAAGTTTGCTTTGGAATATGAACGTTGGCTCGTCTCTCTGTATTATTGTTTGTATTCATATTCTTATTACATCTGGAAGTTGCAGGTCATCCATTGACATGCTTTAATTTGACTGAGTTGGTTGGTTTCCTCTGGTTTGATCGATAGATATAAGTGAGTATCATCTGCACAACGATGAAAGTTTATGGAGTGTTTCCTGATAATATTGCCCAAAGGAAGCATGTATAAGTAAATAGAAGCGGCCCCAGCACAGAACCTTGTGGAACTCCGTGACTAACGATGGTGGTCATGGAGGCTTCATCGTTCACAAATACACGAGACTTACGCCAATGTTTCCTGTTATCTATACTCCAACGTTGTGATCAGTTCTATCAGATCAAATTCAATCTTATCTGATGACACACACACACACTCGCACACACGCACCCTTCCCCAACACACACACACACACACACACGCACACACGCACCCTTCCCCAACACACACACACACACGCACACACACTCTTCCCCAACACACACACACACACACCCTTCCCCAACACACACACACACACACGAAAAGATTGAATTGAACTGAAAAAATATTTAATATTTACAATAAAGAAACTGGTTCATCTCAAAGGTACATGTAGTACTTTTTTAACAAACTGGTGCAGAAACTTGCAGAAACCTCAAGGAGACGAGACCGACTGACCTACTTTCAATAGTGTCGTTTTGAGTCAGCTCACTGTGTGTGTGTGTGTGTGTGTGTGTGTGTGTGTGTGTGTTGGGGGAGGGTGTGCACCATTACCAGAACTAGAACAAAAAACATTCCCAGAACCAGCACCAGAACCAGCACCAGAACTATTACCAGAACTATTACCAGAACCAGCACTATTACCAGAACCATTACCAGAACCAGCACTAGAACCAGAACCAGAACTATTACCAGAACTATTACCAGCACTATTACCAGAACCATTACCAGAACCAGCACTAGAACCAGAACTATTACCAGAACCAGCACTAGAACCGGAACCAGAACTATGACCAGAACTATTACCAGAACCAGCACTATTACCAGAACCAGCACCAGAACCAATACCAGAACCAGAACCAGCACTTAAACCAGAACCAGCACAATAACCAGAACCAGCACCTCGTACCTGCAGGTCTACCTGCCTGTTCCCGGGTCCCGCCCTGCTCTTAAAGGAACAGTTCACCCCAAAGGAAACTCCCCTCAGGAGAGGGAAACATTTTAAATGTTCAGGAGTAAAAAATTTTGTCAAACATTCAGGAAACTTTGAGAAAAGTCGTCTGCAGCGTCTCGAAGTTTCATCTCTGAGCTCTTTGTTCAGCAGGAGCTGCGTTGTGATTGTTCCTTGAGACCCTGAAGGGGCCACGGCCCACCTGTGTGACATCACCACCGGGGATTTCCCCAAACAGGTGACACCAGGAAGTACAGTAAGAACAGTAAACTTCCCACTGTGTGTGTGTGAGATAAGGATCTATATTTAGCCGATCTCTTTGTGTGGCGCCGACGGCAGCAGGAAACAGGTCACATGACGCGTCACATGACGCATCACCTGAAAGATTTCTGAGGCGGAAGTTCCCAAATAATCATCGGTGAACTCGATATTTTAGGTTTGCTCGCTGTGTGAAAACATTACTTTAAATAGTTTTCTATAAATCAGCAGGAGTTTCCTCACTGGAGGTGATGAGACTAATAAAGATCTGTGAAGAAAGAAAGATGTGAGAACAATTATGTATCATTTATAAATAAATATACGGACCATATACACATCTCCCACCTTCTGAAGCAGAACTCTCCGCTGTGTTTCCGTCTCTTTGTTGACGATCGTTCTCAAAGCTGCCGTGGAACTGGAGTCTCTAAACGTCGCTTCAGGTCGTAAACAGGAAGTAGAACGTCGCCATCGGGTCAGGTTAGCAAAGTTAGCTGTGGGCTATAACAACATGAGACATCTTATTATTAGCATTTATTTACATTTGGTAAACATGGCAACATTAACCATTAACTATCTACGGTTAAGTATCTACCGTTAACTAGCTACAGCTAGCTTACGACCATTAGCAAGTTACCTATTTAACTATCTACTGTAACTACCTTTAAATACCGTTAACTATCTACCTTTAACAATTTGACTCTCTACCGTTGACGATCTACGATCAACGATCTAGCGTTAACTATGTTCCGTTAGCTAGTTACGTTAACTAGCTACTGTTGACTAACTTCAGCTAGTTAGCTACTGTTGGCTAGTTAACTTTAACTATCTACCGTTAACTATCTACCGTTAACTTCCGTTAATTACCTACCCTTGATAAGCTACTATTGGCTAGTTACATTAACTAGCTACCATTGACTAATAACAGCTATCTATCTACCATGATCTATCTAAAGTTAACTATCTACTGTTGACTAGCTACTGTTAACTAACAGGAGATAGTCAACAGTAGATAGTTAACGGTAGATATATGTACTTTAACTATCTCAACTACCTACCGTTAACTATCACCTGAAGGCCTACACTGTATTTATTTTCCTCTGATATCTTGAACTATGAATATTTAGTTTGTTTCACTTGCAGCTCGACACATACACATCTCTGACTTTGACTTCTGGGATCGAGAAAATGCACCTGGTCAAAAATAATAATAATAATAAAGTTAATCGACAGCCTTCATTAAAAGATGAATAACATGAGACGTTCGGACGTTCCTCGGCTCCGGTGCCGTGTCGGAGCGTTATGATGACATTCATGTCTCGGGGCGCTGCAGGAAACTGAAGACGTCGGTTATTTGGGTCAAACGGCGACTTTCTGAAATCTGCTGCATGGAAAACAAACAGAGCTGCAGCGTCACCGCTTCTCGACAACCGACTTTCATCCGACCGCGAAAAGTTCACACGGCATCGTCACCGGAGACTGAGACATATGACCCATTCACTACGCAACCATCAACATGAAGCAGAGACTTCTATACAACCAGAGGAGCCCCCTGGTGGTCAGGAGAGAGAATGCATTCTTTAACACATGAAGCATAGACTTCTATACAACCAGAGGAGCCCACTGGTGGTCAGGAGAGAGAATGCAGCTTTAACACATGAAGCAGAGACTTCTATACAACCAGAGGAGTCGCCCCCTGGTGGTCAGGAGGGAGAATGCAGCTTTAACACATGAAGCATAGACTTCTATACAACCAGAGGAGTCGCCCCCTGGTGGTCAGGAGGGAGAATGCAGCTTTAACACATGAAGCATAGACCTCTATACAACCAGAGGAGCCCCCTGGTGGTCAGGAGAGAGAATGCAGCTTTAACACATGAAGCAAATACTTCTATACAACCAGAGGAGTCGCCCCCTGGTGGTCAGGAGAGAGAATGCAGCTTTAACACATGAAGCATAGACTTTACTCTTCAGACTCGTTGTGTCTCTTCGTTGCTCCTCTTCGTCGCTCCTCTTCATCGCTCCTCTTCGTCACTCCTCTTCGTCGCTCCTCTTCAGTCCAAATATTTTCACTGGTTGCAAAAAACCAAGATGGCGACGGCCAACAGGTCGAACCAGAAGCTTCAAAACTTCCACAAACAAATGAAAATAAATGAAAATAAACTACATCCACTTCTAATTCTTTTAACTTTAAACTTTGAGCCAGTTTTAGATGCTGCTGGTCCAATCTCCCAGCATGCATTGCATGTGCTGACCACCTGTCTATCAACCACAAGATGATTTGACAAAAATCTTCTTCCAGGCAGACGGACGGTTTCCCGTCAGCGCGGCGCCTCGACCTGGTTCCTGTCCCCACTTCCAGGAAGTACCGTCCACACACACACACACACACACACACACACACACACACATTATTTGACTCAAACGGCACCATTTCTCCGTCCCTCGGCGCCGCCGTGCTGACTCGGCCTTTAATCCGGGTCGGACGCCGCGTCATCGTTTCCTCGGCTGCGTTGAACCGAAGCCGCGACCCGATTTCATCTCACTGCACATCGAGAACACCAAGAACCACCGGGAGACCAAACAGGAAGTGACATCATCATCACCATCACCATCACCATCATCATCACCATCATCATCATCAGGTCAGGAGAAAGAGGAGAACGGGAGAGGAGGTGAAGGAGACGACCGTGAAGAAAGAAAAGAAATGAAAAGAAAGGAAAGGGAACGAGAGGATAGGGGACAAGTGGAGAAGAAAAAGGAAAGGGAACGAAAAGAGAGGAAAAGGAAAGGAAAAAAGAGGATAGGGAACGAAAGGAGAAGAAAAAGGATAGGGAACAAGAGGAGAGGAAAAAGGAGATCAAGAAAGGAGGCGAACTGGAGGAGATTATGAAGGAAGGAGGCAAGGAAAGGAAATGAAAAAGAAAGAAGAAGAGGAGGTGAAAATATAGACGGAGGAAAGGTGAGGAGGATTCAAACAAGAAGGAACCAAAACAAGAGGAAGAGGAGAAAGAGGAAGAGAGAGTAAAAGAGGAGAGGAATGGAGAGGTGACATCAGAGGGGAGAGTCCTTGGAAAGTTGCTGCAGTGAGTCAATGATGAAACGTGAGAGGAAGAGGAGGAGGAGGAGGAGGAGGAGGAGGAAAGGAGAGGAGGAGAGGAGGAGGTATAAATGTGGCAGTGAGGAGACAACCTGCTGCTGTGAAGATGCTGCTCCTCTTCGTCAGGACCTCGGCCGTGTCTCTGCTCCTCTTCCTCCTCTTCCTCTCCGGCGGGCTGGAGGCCGCGGGGCAGCGAGGACTCACCTGTGCTCAGGAGGTCCCGGCCGAGCTGATCCGAGATCTGTGGAGCCGCAACCAGCAGCTGGTCGCCGAGCTGCCGGTAGGATCAATACCTCTGATTACTGATTCATATTGCTCTGTGAGGAGCCGTTATAGATCAATACCTGATCAATACCTCTGATTACTGATTCATATTGCTCTGTGAGGAGCCGTTATAGATCAATACCTGATCAATACCTCTGATTACTGATTCATATTGCTCTGTGAGGAGCCGTTATAGATCAATACCTGATCAATACCTCTGATTACTGATTCATATTGCTCTGTGAGGAGCCGTTATAGATCAATACCTGATCAATACCTCTGATTACTGATTCATATTGCTCTGTGAGGAGCCGTTATAGATCAATACCTGATCAATACCTCTGATTACTGATTCATATTGCTCTGTGAGGAGCCGTTATAGATCAATACCTGATCAATACCTCTGATTACTGATTCATATTGCTCTGTGAGGAGCCGTTATAGATCAATACCTGATGATCAATACCTTCATACACTGATATTACCTCTATAGATCAATAATAACTTGTATTGATTAGTCTATCAATAAGTCAGTTGACTACCTCTATAGTCAATAATAACTTGTATTGATAAGTCAAAGACATGGAATCTGTTCTTTCAAAATAAAACCAGTTCTTTCAAAATAAAACATGACTTTCTTTGAAGGTTCACCACATTTAATCTGATTGATCTGTAAAATATAAGATCAATAATCATTGTTTACAAACCACTCGTAGTAGTACTCCTACTGTGGCTACGAGTACTACTCCAACACAAAGTATCAGAGTACTCCTAAAGTACTTTGTTCAGGGTCATTTGAGTTTCTTTTAAAAAGTCTCTTTCTTCAATTATAATGATCTAATGATGCTTATATTTTAAATAAAAAGATTATACATTTTTATATTTTAAATAAAAAGACTATTAATTTTATATTTTAAATAAAAAGACTATTAATTTTATATATATATTTTTTAAAGACTCATGATTTTTATATTTTAAATAAAAAGACTATTAATTTTATATTTTAAATAAAAAGACTAATGATGTTTATGTTTGTATTTGCAGAGGGAAGGACACTTCTTCAGGAGAGGAAGACTTTTGCCAAAGTTCTGCACCAAATGTCATAAGGTCAGTGAGTTTACAGTTTATTATTATTATTCTCTTATTTTCTTATCTTTTCTTATTCATTTTCTGATATATATTTTTTTAATGTTATTTTATTATCGTATTTTTAATTTCTCTATTTCATTATCACATATTATCCTATCTTTAATGTAAGTATTCCAGTGTCTGTGACCATGGTAACGCCCCTCTCTGCTCCTCAGCGTCTGATTGGCTGGCTGGAGATGAGGGAGTTGATTGACGTGTACCAGAGGAGCGTGTTCAGCCGAGGGGTCGTCCAGAAGCTCCTCCCCCTCCACTACGACGACCTGCTGCACCGCATCCAACACACACTGCAGCACTGCGTGAGTACACAACTATTACTACACACACAGAGTACTTCTGTACGCTGACTGATGTACTGTGTGTACTTTGTGTACTTTGTGTAATTGTGCAGGTCTCTTCTCCTGAACCTTCAGCGAGGTTTAAAATCATCAAGAAACTGGAAAGAAAAATTAAAAAGGTAAATATTTACAGATTGTACAACAACTACTACGACTACTGCTGTTACTATAGTAACAGCAGTACTATTATTAACATTAATACTTCTATTTATACTACAATTAATACTTATATACCAACGATTAACACTTATTTTGTCGCTGCCACTGCTACTGGCACTAAAATTATTATTGCTACACAAGGTGTTTGTATTTATTCATATTTTACGCCATGTATTTATATATACATATATATATATACATACACTGTACATATATATGTATATATATTTATGAATATACTATAATACTCCCTGTACCTGCTGCTGCAGAGGAGAGACGAAGGAGCGCTGAAGGCCGTCGGAGAGTTCATCTTCATCCTCAGGTGGATGGAAGAGCTGACTGAGCACCACATGCTGTAGAGCATCTTCATCATCATCATCATCATCATCATCATTATCATAAACATCATCATCATCTTAATCATCATTATCATAAACATCATCATCTTCATCATCATCATTATTAACAACAACCTCATCTTCATTATCATCATCATCATGATTATTATTATTAACAACCTCAAAGGTCTTGAATCAAAACTTGTTTTCAAAGTATTGATTCGTATTTTTTTATATTTTATTCGTACTAAAATGCTTAATTTAAAAAATAAATAATTATTTTATTTGTGTTTCCACTGAAGTGTTAAAAAAAAATACTTGAAACTTGTGTGTTTGGATGATATTTAATATGAATTAATATTTTATTTATGTAGTTTTTAAAATCCTGTAATAAAGTCGATGTAATCTTCTTCTGTGGCGTCTGGTTTCTGCTCTTCAGTGTGTCTGAACATCTGGAGCAATGTCGCCCCCTGCTGGTCGGGGAGCGCTACAGCAGCACGTGTGTCGCAAGGACAGGAGGCAGTGAGGGTAATGAACGAGTGAAGGAGTGAAGAGTAGACGAGAGAGGAAACGAGAAGGACACATTGAAGGATAGAAGAGAGGATGATGACGACATCGTAGAAGAAAGGAACACGTGTAACAATCCATCGAACTGAAGAAGAGGAGTAAAACGCTGTATGAAGAGAACGGGAGTCAGTCAGTCGAGAACAACAAACGTTGTCATGGAAACAGAGTCAAAGCTGCAACAAACAAACATGGAACCCCTGAAGTGTGAATCCTAATGTCTCCAAAGGAAACGAGAGGGAGCGTCATCCCCTCAGTGGCAGCAGCAGAGACTACAACCCATCATGGCAGCTGGGTAATGGACTACAAGTCCCACAGTCAGCTGGGCAGTAGGAGCCAAGGTGGCTGATTACCCTGAAGGAGCAGGAGGAGAACAAAGGAGACGAGATGAAGGAGATGGAGGAGAGGAGATAGAGGAGATGAAGGAGAGAGGAGATGAAGGATAGAGGAGATGGAGGAGAGAGGAGATGGAGGAGAGAGGATAGAGGAGATGAAGGAGAGAGGAGATGAAGGAGAGAGGAGATGGAGGAGAGAGGAGATGGAGGAGAGAGGATAGAGGAGATGAAGGAGAGAGGAGATGGAGGAGAGAGGATAGAGGAGATGAAGGAGAGAGGAGATGGAGGAGAGAGGAGATGAAGGAGAGAGGATAGAGGAGATGAAGGAGAGAGGAGATGAGCCGCTGCTCATTGTGTTCCTTACTCTGCAGAGCTTCTTTCTATATGTTAACCCTCTGGAGGCGGGGCTCATTTTATACATTTTACAAAAACATGTAAATTCACCTTTTAAAGGCGTTTGCATATGACACATACCCACGTGTTCTACATCAAACATTCCAGAACAATCTCAGCTCTATTCAATGAGGCTCAGTTGTCCTGGTGCCGTGTTCTCTGCTCTCTGACTGACAGGCTGCTAATGAGCCTCACCTGTGAGGTGGGAGGTCCTTGTGATTTACTGAGTGTTCATTGGTTGTTTTTTCCCCAAAATGTTGACAGACAAACGGATTGACCAATCACGGTGAAGGTTTCGTGTGACGAGTTCTTTCCGCGCCGCGTCCCCCGACACGTCGCCCCTCCGTTCCTCTGTGTATCAGAGGTAGTGATGGGAATTCCGGCTCTTTTTAGTGAACCGGCTCTTTTGGCTCAGCTCACTAAAAAGAGCCGGCTCTTTCGGCTCCCAAATGGTTCTTCAGATTTTTGGGTGCTTAAATTAATTTATTACCAACAATAATGTAAAATGATGCACAATATGAATTACTAATGCACTATATCAAATGTTTATTATATAAATACACTTTTATGTACACTCTACAGAGTGATAACAAGAAAAGAAAAAGAAAAGCTCCTCTGCTAAGATGTCAGAAGTGTGTCTGTCACTGAACTCAAAACAATCCAGAAGACAGGACACCATTTTGTAACTTTCAACAAAGTGACAAGTAACTGATAAGTAGGATGTGGTGGTACGGGATGTCCAGCTGTCAGTTGTTAGACAAACTGCTGTGGCTTTTTTAACCCTCTCTTGCAGTGTAGCACGTTCTCTGTCATACAGGCCTGGGATGATTCCTTGGGAGACTGTTTTCCTACTTGGAATTGCATACATTGGATTGAGTGCATGAATAAACCTTCTGAATCCTTTGTCATCCACAACTGAAAATGGTTGGAAATCACATGCAATCATTTTGGCCAGTTCTTCATCAATTGTCTTCTGTCTTGCTGTGGTCATAGACTTTGAAAAATTGGCTCATAGAGCTCTGGGGTGTACTTTTAGGTGGTTGTGGTGGTGTACTGGACGATGCTGTAGACACTGCAGTTGCAGCAACAGTTGCAGTAGACATACTGGCACCTTCATGAATATCAGGCTCACTTGCTTGTCTTTTTTCTTCCAATTGCACTAACGGATGAACAGTTCTCATGTGCCTGTGCAGGTTGTTTGTGGAGCCAGCTCGATATGAGATTTTAGTCTTGCAGACTCTACATTCTGCCTTTGTTTGGTCAATGTAATTGAAATGTGTCCATATTTTGCTGCGTTTTCTGTTGATGCTCATTTTCTCAACTTTTTTTTGTTTTACCTTTCCAGTCCGTTGCTTTCTTTCTCTCTCGTGACTCGTCTCCCTCCTGTTCGTGTGCTGCTTGTTGTGTGTGCTGTGTGTGTAACTCCCGCCCCTCCCCCCTCTGCTCAGCGCAGGCACAGAGACGACACAACACATATTGACCAATCAAATGCGGCTTGAGAGAGAGAGAGAGAAAAAAGAAAAGAAAAAGAAGAAAAAAAAAGCGGCTCCCAATCAGGAGCCGACTCCCATCGTTCACGTCAAAGAGCCGGCTCTTAGAGCCGTTTCGTTCGCGACCGACACATCACTAATCAGAGGGGGAGACGGGAGGAAGGAGGAGCAGGAGGAAACCCGACTGATTCATCCACGAGTTTAAACTGATTTCTGATCCTTATTTTCGCGGAGAAATAATTGTTTTAAAAACGCAAACAGTGTTAAACCGTACTGCCGCGGTTTGACACTCGGTTTGAGTGTAAAAACTTCAACGAACACCGGAAGTAAACAAAGTTGCGTTAATTGCGTTTAAATATTTTAGTGCGTTAACGCGGCCAAATTAATCGCATAGATAGATTAACGCGTTAACGCTGACAGCCCTAATATATATATATATATATACAGAGCTACCAACTCTCATGGTTTCGCCGTGTGACACACGCTTTTGCATGTTTTCACACGCTCTCACGCCACACAACCAATTTCTCATGGCAAAAGAAATTCTGATTTTGGGCCGAGGCGCGTTGGTTTCTTTTCAAACTCCGCGACGATAGATGGCGCTAAGGAGCGCATCTATAAACCTATTCGCTGCATAGACATCCTATTTACCCCAAAGAGTCCCGAAGTTAGCAACAGAAGAAGATGTTCAAACAGACACAACGAGCAGAGACTACGGTGTGTTAATGCAGGGCTCTCAAGTGTCACGCATTGAGCGCGACAGTCACGCATTTCGGTCTTACGTCACGCACTCCCGCCACACATCGTATTTCTCACGCTGAAAAAACTCTCGGCTATTTAATGTTTGAATGTGCCGCAAACATGAGCTGGCCGCGCTACCCTCACCATGGAGGAATCAAGCGCTCCCCTGGAGTTCTGCTGTGAGGAGCCACTTATCAGCCAATCAAAAATAAGAAATGGCCGCTTCACAATAGCCAATCAGACAAAAACGTATCCGTTGTATCTGGGTAAGATTGAATCCAGCAATGGTGTCATTCTCTTTCGTGCGACCACTTACATGGAGGGCGGTGAGAAATCCTTGCAATGACCTCAAAACACCCTGTTCACTTGGGCTTAGTCCACTTCCTCTCGTGGATCTTAAGTCTTACCCAGTCACCTGCTTGACCGATGGCCATTCCCATCAGCTGTGGGCTCTGGCAACCTGCTTTAAGAAAAACTGGTTAGTTCAGTTCTCAACATATTCATCAAATGTGTCCCTTCTAGGACTCTCTCCTAACTCTCTGCAGACCCTGCATAGGTCTCCCTGTCAATACCTCATAGGGACATTTTCGCCCTTCATTTTGAGGATATTTTAACTACTACCATGCCGGTTCCCACTGCCGGTTCCCGCTGCCGGTTCACGCTGCCTCCTGTGAGCAACAGTCCATTCTGGTTCTAAGTTGCTTAGGGGTCTCCTTCGTCGTAGAAGACAAGCTTGAGCCGAAGCACACGCCTGTTTCTGCTGCCGCCTCCGTGCTGCAGTGCACGCTAGTTCTTGCTCCCCATGCCTGTCGGCGCCCCGGCCGATCCCTGGGACACGGGGAGCAGGGATCAATGGGATACGGGCAGCAGGGATCGGCAGACAGGACACGGTGAGCAGGCATCCGCCGGGGCGCCGACGGCACACGAGGAGCAGGGATCGGCCATCAGGACACGGGCAGCAGGGATCGGCGGACGGGACATGGGGAGCAGGCATCGGCCGGGGCGCCGATGGAACACGGGAAGCAGGGATCGGCCGACGGGAATTGGGGAGCAGGGAGCAACCAGGGCGCCGACGGGACACGGGGAGCAGGGAGCCGCCAGGGCGCCGACGGGACACGGGGAGCAGGGATCAGCGGACAGGAGCAGGGATCGCCGCTGGGAGCAGGGATCGGCGGGCGCCAGGGAGCAGGAACGGCGCCCGGGACACGGGAGCAGGGATCGGCCGCCGGCGGGAGCTGAGAGCCGAGCCCTAGGTCTGTCCGTAAGCTTATCAGCGATTTACCTGCCTGAAGTAAATACTTTTGTTTTATCTGACAAGCTCTTCTCGATTCTGCTCCCCTGTGGCCCCCAGCCTTGCTAACAAAACATGGCTCTCAGCCACGGGTGATTCTTCAGCTGGTCCAGGGTGATACGAATATCCGGATCCGGACATAAGCACGCCTCACAGAAATCTTTGCCATCTTTGGAAAGCCAAGGGGTCTTACTCAGGTCCAAAAAGGACATGCCCTCTTTATATGTCACTTTTTGTCGCAGGAAGAACAGGACCAGCCCGATCTGGAATACTGACACGGGTCCGGCTTGGTATTCCTTCCGAGTATGCCATTCTGGGGGAATGTGAGTACCGTAAAAATGGCTAAAGATGTCTCCTTCGTTGTAGAAGCAGCTCAAACCGAAGTCAATGAGGCGAACTCGCGGCAACGTCATGCAGGTCTCAATAAGGAGATTTTGCAGCTTAATGTCCCGGTGGAAAATGTGTTTCTGCCCGAGGTCAATTACTGCATCCACCAACTGCTTAATGATAATCTTGGCTTCCGGTTCCTTCAAGTAGCCTCCTTTGGTTTCAATGTAGTTGCCGAGGTCTACGGCCGGCATTGGTCTCTCCAGCACCAGGATCAGCTCCGGGTCGACAATGTACCAGTCCAGTAGCTTAATGGGTGCTGAATGCCACTCCGGATTCGGCCCGCGGGACGCCTATTGACGAGCCCTGCCATACAGCAAAGGATAAACGCCCTGTTTTATAAATAATGCGCACCAGGCACCAGCGGTAATTGAGAAGTGGGTATACGCCGTATACCTGCGTATACCCTGGACTACACCACTGGTTACGTGTCTGTTTTACCGTGTCCCGTCACGGTGGCCGTTACGTGTGTGCTGTGCTGACTAGTATTGTATTTTACAGAGAGGATTCACCAGCGCCTGCCGCGCAGCCTGCAGCCCTACCTGCATGACACGATGCAGGGCTCTCAAGTTTTGAAGACAGGCAAGAGTGACAGAATGAAATTTTCAGATATTAGTCAGTCGCGTGCAATTCCAGCAGAACTCCAGGGGAGTGTGTTCTGTTTTCTATTTCTCAACATGTATATTATGTAGAATATTTATTTACATTTTTTATGTATAATACATATTTATTTTAAGAAAAAAAAATGTAATGGTCATTTTTTATTTGCACACACCCCATGAAGCTTTATCTGCTATATGAAGTCATTTCTCAGTCCCATTTTTATCATTTTGGTGAATGGTGTGACAGACCACATCATTTCAACTCAAAAATCGATAATACCAAAATTTGGTTTTAGACATTTAATTACATGTATCTACCACGGGACACGGGGAGCAGGGATCGACGGACGGGACTCGGAGTGCAGGGATCAGCCGGGCCGCCGACGGGACACAGGGAGCAGGGATCGGCCGACAGGACTCGGAGTGCAGGGATCAGCCGGGCCGCCGACGGGACACGGGGAGCAGGGATCGGCCAACGGGACACAGGGAGTAGGGATCGGACGGGGCGCCGACGGGGAGCAGGGATCGGCCGACAGGACACGGGAAGCAGGGATCGGCCGACGGGACACGGGAAGCAGGGATCGGCCGACGGGACACAGGGAGCAGGGATCGGCGGACAGGACACGGCGAGCAAAGATTGGCCGGGGCGCCGATGGGGAGCAGGGAACGGTCGACGGGACACGGGGAGTAGGGATCGGCCTCTTGTCCGGGGAAAAGAGGACGTCTGGTCACCCTATATTAGCGCAGCATTACGATTTGAACCATGTCGTAATGCGCAGGCTGTGCGCGCAGCTGTCTGTAAAGTTGATCGCACCTCTACCTGCCTCAGCGGCCTGTGAAAGGCTATTTAGCATCGCAGGACTAGTCTTCAGCCCAAGACAATATTGATACAGTTATGACTGTTATGATGGTAGCAGTAGCCCAATTGCAAACTCAGCTTCAGCAAAACTTTGCCTATTGTGTTCAAATCAGCCCCATAGGAGTTTACAAGGATGGTGTCCTTTCTCAAAACCCTGACCTTATGCATTTGCCCTCAACATCCTCTACTGGGAATGAGCATACTTATAAAAACACTGTTACAACTCCTTCATAGTGTCATATTGCCTCTATATATTGCGATAACTATGATAAGTTTATAGTAGAAGCAAAAGTATACTTATGTACAATATATTATGTTGAACATTGTTGCTCCTGGATGGATCACAGTCAACCCAATTATTTTCAACACAACTCCTTGTCCTTGATCATGGTGGCCAAAGCAAAGTACATTTAATATCAGAAAATTACTTTTGATACTTAAGTACAGTAACTATCAGATAAAACACACCTGCTGGTACAACCAAGTACCACACGGGTTGACTAAAGGGCCTGTGTGCAGCATTTGGGCAGTGGTCGCCAACCAGTGGTGTATAAAGTACCCAAAAGTCATACTTGAGTAAAAGTAAAGATACTTGACTGGAAAATTACTCAAGTAAAAGTAAAAGTCACCTATGAGAATACTACTTGAGTAAAAGTATTAAAGTATCTGATTTTTTTTGTACTTAATTCAATTCAATTCAATTCAGTTTATTTGTATAGCCCAATTTCACAAATTACAAATTTGTCTCGGAGTGCTTTACAATCTGTACACATAGACATCCCTGCCCCAAAACCTCACATCGGACCAGGAAAAACTCCCAAATAACCCTTCAGGGGAAAAAAGGAAACCTGGAGGAGAGCAACAGAGGAGGATCCCTCTCCAGGATGGACAGATGCAATAGATGTAATGTGTACAGAAGGACAGATTTAGAGTTAAAATACATTCAATGAATATGACAGAGTGTATGAATAGTTCATAGTAGGCATATTCCACGATGGAGACCTCCACGATCCATCAGGCAGATGGCGGTGGGGAGGAGGAGGGCGGAGTCTCAACAGGACAGTGGCGTAGTCATGAGCAGGAATTCACGACCCAGACGATCCATCAGGCAGATAGGATTATGCCGCCTCATAGGGTCCGATGACCCATGAGACGAAAGTCAAAAGGACTTCCGGGAGAAAGCAGAGTTAGTAACGTGTGATTGAGAGATGAAAATTCATCCTTAAGGAGAGAAAAAAGAGGAGATAGGTACTCAGTGCATCCTAAAACATCTCCCGGCAGCTATAAGCCTATAGCAGCATATCAAGGGGCTGGACCAGGGCAAACCTGATTCAGCCCTAACTATAAGCTCTGTCAAAGAGGAAGGTCTTAAGTCTACTCTTAAACGAGGTGACTGTGTCTGCCTCCCGGACTGAAATTGGAAGCTGGTTCCATAAAAGAGGAGCTTGATAACTAAAGGCTCTGGCTCCCATTCTACTTTTTAAGACTCTAGGAACTACAAGTAGTCCCGCATTTAGTGAGCGTAGCTCTCTAGTGGGGCAATATGGTACAAGCTCCTTAAGATATGATGGAGCATCACCAATCAAGGCTTTGTAGGTTAAGAGAAGATTTTAAAAAGTGATTCTTGATTTTACTGGGAGCCAGTGCAGAGCAGCTAGTGCAGGAGTGATGTGATCTCTTTTCTTAGTTTTAGTGAGAACACGAGCTGCAGCATTCTGGATCAACTGGAGGACCTAAGAGATTTATTAGAGCAGCCTGCTAATAAGGAGTTGCAGTAATCCAGTCTCAAGTAACGAACGTGAACCAATTTTCTGCATCTTTTGAGACAAGATGTGCCTGATTTTGAAATATTACGTAGATGAAAGAATGCAGTCCTTGAGATTTGCTTTACGTGGGAGTTAAAGGACAAGTCCCGATCAAAGATAACGCCAAGATTCTTTACAGTGGTGTTGGATGCCAGGGCAATGCCGTCTACAGAATCCACATCACCAGATAATTGATCTCTGAGGTGCTCAGGGCCGATTAAAATTACTTCGGTTTTGTCTGAGTTTAACATCAAGAAGTTGCAGGTCATCCATGTTTTTATGTCTTTAAGACATGCTTGAATTTTACAGAGTTGGTTGCTCTCCTCTGGTTTTATCGATAAATATAGTTGAGTGTCATCTGCATAACAATGAAAGTTTATGGAGTGTTTCCTGATAATATTGCCCAAAGGAAGCATGTATAAGGTAAATAGTATTGAAAGTAAATAGTATTGAAAGTAAAAGTAAATGCTGTTAATAAAAAAAACAAAGGGTCAGAATTTAGAGAATTATGAAGTTTATTTGTTTGGGTGCTGTGGCCGTCATGAACAAGGAGTATGAGCTAGGATGAACTTAGCAATATATGAATACTATGAAATTACAAAAATATAAAAACACGATTAACACAGAAAAAAGTAGAACCAAAAATAACAACCAGAATCATCACTTTAAAGTGAAAAATGTATTGTTCATCTTCAAAAGAAGTTGATTTTCAAAATGGACAGATTTCAGTGTCTCTTCTGGGGCTGAAGACGAGTCCTGCGATGCTGAAGAGCCGTTCACATGGTGCAGGTAGAGTGTGTCTAGCTTCACAGGCCCTGATGCAGGTAGAGTGTGTCTAGCTTCACAGGCCCTGGTGCAGGTAGAGTGTGTCTAGCTTCACAGGCCCTGATGCAGGTAGAGTGTGTCTAGCTTCACAGACCCTGGTGCAGGTAGAGTGTGTCTAGCTTCACAGACCCTGATGGTGCAGGTAGAGTGTGTCTAGCTTCACAGGCCCTGGTGCAGGTAGAGTGTGTCTAGCTTCACAGACCCTGATGGTGCAGGTAGAGTGTGTCTAGCTTCACAGACCCTGATGCAGGTAGAGTGTGTCTAGCTTCACAGGCCCTGATGCAGGTAGAGTGTGTCTAGCTTCACAGGCCCTGATGTAGGTAGAGTGTGTCTAGCTTCACAGGCCCTGATGCAGGTAGAGTGTGTCTAGCTTCACAGGCCCTGGTGCAGGTAGAGTGTGTCTAGCTTCACAGGCCTGGTGCAGGTAGAGTGTGTCTAGCTTCACAGGCCCTGATGCAGGTAGAGTGTGTCTAGCTTCACAGGCCCTGATGTAGGTAGAGTGTGTCTAGCTTCACAGGCCCTGATGCAGGTAGAGTGTGTCTAGCTTCACAGGCCCTGATGCAGGTAGAGTGTGTCTAGCTTCACAGGCCTGGTGCAGGTAGAGTGTGTCTAGCTTCACAGGCCCTGATGCAGGTAGAGTGTGTCTAGCTTCACAGGCCCTGATGTAGGTAGAGTGTGTCTAGCTTCACAGGCCCTGATGCAGGTAGAGTGTGTCTAGCTTCACAGGCCCTGATGCAGGTAGAGTGTGTCTAGCTTCACAGGCCCTGATGCAGGTAGAGTGTGTCTAGCTTCACAGGCCCTGATGTAGGTAGAGTGTGTCTAGCTTCACAGGCCCTGATGCAGGTAGAGTGTGTCTAGCTTCACAGGCCCTGATGCAGGTAGAGTGTGTCTAGCTTCACAGGCCCTGATGCAGGTAGAGTGTGTCTAGCTTCACAGGCCCTGATGGTGCAGGTAGAGTGTGTCTAGCTTCACTGACAGCAGCACACAGTTGGGAAGCATTTCAGCAAGTCAACGTGGTCTCCATCCAGCTGTTTGTTGCTGTCATGCGCTTGAGATGACGAAGAAGAAGTCCTCTTCATCAGATGAACTGGACCTGGTGGCATCACATAGCTGCAGGGAGGGTTCTTCCATGTGCTGCTTGATGTAGTCCATTCCTGAAATAAAGTGAGAGTATTACAGACATGATAGAATTAATAACACTTCCTAACATGTCATGACCCCAACCAACAGTTTTGTACAAAATAGTTTGTTTTAATTTGAGGTTTATACATTTAGTTTCATGCACTGTCCGTGCATCCAGAGTTGATTTGTGAATATGTACTTGTATCTCTGTAGTTAAACACAACAACAGTCCCAAATCAATTACTGGACCGTCACTCTTATAATATTAATACAAATAATTATAATAATGCTGTAATGATTAGCATTATATTATAGCTAAGACGACTCAAATCAACAAATTCTCACAACTGTCAACACTTCTTCAGCTCATTAACTCGCTAGAGATCCGTCTACTCCACTAACGCTAATTGTCTCATTTAATTGACGATAGCTAGCGAACGTTAGCCTAACGTACAACATGCGTAGGACAATCAGACACCTGCCTCCCCTCTCCTGCCAAAGATATAACTTACTCCAATCCTGAGGACAACACTGCTAGATATCTTAACAGGTTTATGATGACTAAACATTAACGCTATGCTCATGGGATTAATCTTAATTTACCTCAATGTGTTTCCTGAGGTTGGTGAGTTGTTGAAGGCCAATATCTCCGTAGCTTTCGGTCGGCATAAGAGGCTCTTCATCCGGTAGGAAGGAACTTTCACTCCGACAAAAGAAAAGAGTTCGCCCAAATATGGCCACGGACGTTGATCTTGGTCCCCGTGGTTGTTCGAGTAGCTTCCATTGCTGCTCCACATGAAATGAGTCGTATCTGTAGCCGCTCGCTCGCATCCTGGGCATCACTGGGAAGAGAAAGAACGTGGCAAGGACCACTGATCCCCAACCTGGTGCTCGTGCTGCGTTCAGGTGCGCTGCGGCGTGTTCCACAACAGTCCCGATGTTTCTCATGATTATTTTTCCGTAGTAACGAGTAACGATACTGTTTCAGGGGAAATGTATCGGAGTAAAAGTACAAGTTTTCATTGCAAAATGTAGTGAAGTAAAAGTAAAAGTAAACAGAAATATAAGTAGTAAAATAAAGTACAGATACCCAAAAAAACTACTTAAGTAAAGTAACGAAGTACTTCTACTTCGTTACTATACACCACTGTCGCCAACCCATCGACCGGTCGATCTCGGAGACGTTCCCTGTCGCTCTCCAAAATATTGCGATAACTATGATAAGTTTATAGTAGAAGCAAAAGTATACTTATGTACAATATATTATGTTGAACATTGTTGCTCCTGGATGGATCACAGTCAACCCAATTATTTTCAACACAACTCCTTGTCCTTGATCATGGTGGCCAAAGCAAAGTACATTTAATATCAGAAAATTACTTTTGATACTTAAGTACAGTAACTATCAGATAAAACACACCTGCTGGTACAACCAAGTACCACACGGGTTGACTAAAGGGCCTGTGTGCAGCATTTGGGCAGTGGTCGCCAACCAGTGGTGTATAAAGTACCCAAAAGTCATACTTGAGTAAAAGTAAAGATACTTGACTGGAAAATTACTCAAGTAAAAGTAAAAGTCACCTATGAGAATACTACTTGAGTAAAAGTATTAAAGTATCTGATTTTTTTTGTACTTAAGTATTGAAAGTAAAAGTAAATGCTGTTAATAAAAAAAACAAAGGGTCAGAATTTAGAGAATTATGAAGTTTATTTGTTTGGGTGCTGTGGCCGTCATGAACAAGGAGTATGAGCTAGGATGAACTTAGCAATATATGAATACTATGAAATTACAAAAATATAAAAACACGATTAACACAGAAAAAAGTAGAACCAAAAATAACAACCAGAATCATCACTTTAAAGTGAAAAATGTATTGTTCATCTTCAAAAGAAGTTGATTTTCAAAATGGACAGATTTCAGTGTCTCTTCTGGGGCTGAAGATGAGTCCTGCGATGCTGAAGAGCCGTTCACATGGTGCAGGTAGAGTGTGTCTAGCTTCACAGGCCCTGATGCAGGTAGAGTGTGTCTAGCTTCACAGACCCTGGTGCAGGTAGAGTGTGTCTAGCTTCACAGGCCCTGATGGTGCAGGTAGAGTGTGTCTAGCTTCACAGGCCCTGGTGGTGCAGGTAGAGTGTGTCTAGCTTCACAGGCCCTGATGTAGGTAGAGTGTGTCTAGCTTCACAGACCCTGGTGCAGGTAGAGTGTGTCTAGCTTCACAGGCCCTGATGCAGGTAGAGTGTGTCTAGCTTCACAGACCCTGATGCAGGTAGAGTGTGTCTAGCTTCACAGGCCCTGATGGTGCAGGTAGAGTGTGTCTAGCTTCACAGGCCCTGGTGGTGCAGGTAGAGTGTGTCTAGCTTCACAGGCCCTGATGCAGGTAGAGGTGTCTAGCTTCACAGGCCCTGATGCAGGTAGAGTGTGTCTAGCTTCACAGGCCCTGATGCAGGTAGAGTGTGTCTAGCTTCACAGGCCCTGGTGCAGGTAGAGTGTGTAGCTCACAGGCCTGGTGCAGGTAGAGTGTGTCTAGCTTCACAGGCCCTGGTGCAGGTAGAGTGTGTCTAGCTTCACAGGCCCTGATGGTGCAGGTAGAGTGTGTCTAGCTTCACAGGCCCTGATGGTGCAGGTAGAGTGTGTCTAGCTTCACAGGCCCTGGTGCAGGTAGAGTGTGTCTAGCTTCACAGGCCCTGATGGTGCAGGTAGAGTGTGTCTAGCTTCACAGGCCCTGATGCAGGTAGAGTGTGTCTAGCTTCACAGGCCCTGGTGCAGGTAGAGTGTGTCTAGCTTCACAGGCCCTGATGCAGGTAGAGTGTGTCTAGCTTCACAGGCCCTGATGCAGGTAGAGTGTGTCTAGCTTCACAGGCCCTGGTGCAGGTAGAGTGTGTCTAGCTTCACAGGCCCTGGTGCAGGTAGAGTGTGTCTAGCTTCACAGGCCCTGGTGCAGGTAGAGTGTGTCTAGCTTCACAGGCCCTGGTGGTGCAGGTAGAGTGTGTCTAGCTTCACAGGCCCTGATGCAGGTAGAGTGTGTCTAGCTTCACAGGCCCTGATGCAGGTAGAGTGTGTCTAGCTTCACAGGCCTGGTGCAGGTAGAGTGTGTCTAGCTTCACAGGCCCTGATGTAGGTAGAGTGTGTCTAGCTTCACAGGCCCTGATGCAGGTAGAGTGTGTCTAGCTTCACAGGCCCTGATGCAGGTAGAGTGTGTCTAGCTTCACAGGCCCTGGTGCAGGTAGAGTGTGTCTAGCTTCACAGGCCCTGATGTAGGTAGAGTGTGTCTAGCTTCACAGGCCCTGGTGCAGGTAGAGTGTGTCTAGCTTCACAGGCCCTGATGCAGGTAGAGTGTGTCTAGCTTCACAGGCCTGGTGCAGGTAGAGTGTGTCTAGCTTCACAGGCCCTGATGTAGGTAGAGTGTGTCTAGCTTCACAGGCCCTGATGCAGGTAGAGTGTGTCTAGCTTCACAGGCCCTGATGCAGGTAGAGTGTGTCTAGCTTCACAGGCCCTGATGCAGGTAGAGTGTGTCTAGCTTCACAGGCCTGATGCAGGTAGAGTGTGTCTAGCTTCACAGGCCCTGATGCAGGTAGAGTGTGTCTAGCTTCACAGGCCCTGATGCAGGTAGAGTGTGTCTAGCTTCACAGGCCCTGATGCAGGTAGAGTGTGTCTAGCTTCACAGGCCCTGGTGCAGGTAGAGTGTGTCTAGCTTCACAGGCCCTGGTGCAGGTAGAGTGTGTCTAGCTTCACAGGCCCTGATGCAGGTAGAGTGTGTCTAGCTTCACAGGCCTGGTGCAGGTAGAGTGTGTCTAGCTTCACAGGCCCTGATGGTGCAGGTAGAGTGTGTCTAGCTTCACTGACAGCAGCACACAGTTGGGAAGCATTTCAGCAAGTCAACGTGGTCTCCATCCAGCTGTTTGTTGCTGTCATGCGCTTGAGATGACGAAGAAGAAGTCCTCTTCATCAGATGAACTGGACCTGGTGGCATCACATAGCTGCAGGGAGGGTTCTTCCATGTGCTGCTTGATGTAGTCCATTCCTGAAATAAAGTGAGAGTATTACAGACATGATAGAATTAATAACACTTCCTAACATGTCATGACCCCAACCAACAGTTTTGTACAAAATAGTTTGTTTTAATTTGAGGTTTATACATTTAGTTTCATGCACTGTCCGTGCATCCAGAGTTGATTTGTGAATATGTACTTGTATCTCTGTAGTTAAACACAACAACAGTCCCAAATCAATATCGTCGCCATTACTGGACCGTCACTCTTATAATATTAATACAAATAATTATAATAATGCTGTAATGATTAGCATTATATTATAGCTAAGACGACTCAAATCAACAAATTCTCACAACTGTCAACACTTCTTCAGCTCATTAACTCGCTAGAGATCCGTCTACTCCACTAACGCTAATTGTCTCATTTAATTGACGATAGCTAGCGAACGTTAGCCTAACGTACAACATGCGTAGGACAATCAGACACCTGCCTCCCCCTCTCCTGCCAAAGATATAACTTACTCCAATCCTGAGGACAACACTGCTAGATATCTTAACAGGTTTATGATGACTAAACATTAACGTTGCGGCTCATGGGATTAATCTTAATTTACCTCAATGTGTTTCCTGAGGTTGGTGAGTTGTTGAAGGCCAATATCTCCGTAGCTTTCGGTCGGCATAAGAGGCACTTCATCCGTAGGAAGGAACTTTCACTCCGACAAAAGAAAAGAGTTCGCCCAAATATGGCCACGGACGTTGATCTTGGTCCCCGTGGTTGTTCGAGTAGCTTCCATTGCTGCTCCACATGAAATGAGTCGTATCTGTAGCCGCTCGCTCGCTCGCATCCTGGGCATCACTGGGAAGAGAAAGAACGTGGCAAGGACCACTGATCCCCAACCTGGTGCTCGTGCTGCGTTCAGGTGCGCTGCGGCGTGTTCCACAACAGTCCCCGATGTTTCTCATGATTATTTTTCCCGTAGTAACGAGACTGTTTCAGGGGAAATGTATCGGAGTAAAAGTACAAGTTTTCATTGCAAAATGTAGTGAAGTAAAAGTAAAAGTAAACAGAAATATAAGTAGTAAAATAAAGTACAGATACCCAAAAAAACTACTTAAGTAAAGTAACAAAGTACTTCTACTTCGTTACTATACACCACTGTCGCCAACCCATCGACCGGTCGATCTCGGAGACGTTCCCTGTCGCTCTCCAAAATAAAATGAAAATAAATTCAGAAACACATTGTTCCTCATTCTCGAACATTTTCTGAAGTGTCTTCTGAAATGTTTGCTTCCTGACTGGAAGATCGACGTCAGAAAATATCTCCGCCTGATTCATGAACGCCTGAAAACGGGTTATCTTCCGGTGTTCTCAGCTTTGCTCCCCGAAAGAGGGGAACGTAGTACACAGTGGTCCTACCGTTGTGGCGCAGGGGGAATGCAGAAAGACCGTTATTGATAACAACTAATTCATCAATAAATACATGTTGAAATGCCTGTACCTTAGTGTAAATGTTTACATTACGGCATTGACAGGTTACGCTTGCGCATGTGACGGCCGAGATTCTTGCCGACTTGCCAGGTCCTACCACCTTAAGTTCGGCTTTTCTGCTGTTGCTCTTCAAAACAAAAGCTCAACATTGAGCTTTTTTCTTGTCTGGTGGAGCAATCTTGTTTACTTGAAAGTGATTCAAATTGTATTTATTCTATTATTTTAAAAGGGACAGATGTAGGAGTCACAAATGGTGATTCTCATATTTATTATTATTATACTTATTTAAATCTGAGGATGTCTGTCGTAAAATGTATTATAAAGAGTTTAACATAAAGACAGGACATTTGTGCAATAGAATTAGGCATGTTTTTGTAAATGAGAGTAGAGTTATTAAAAAACATTTTAATTCTTTAAGGTAGCAAAGATGCCTCGTAAAAGACCTTTGCCAGGCCAGAATGCAGGGAACAACATGGGTACAACATGGGGACAACATGGGGACAACATGGGTACAACATGGGGACAACATGGGGACAACATGGGGACAACATGGGTACAACATGGGGACAACATGAGGACAACATGGGTACAACATGGGTACAACATGGGGACAACATGGGGACAACATGGGTACAACATGGGGACAACATGAGGACAACATGGGTACAACATGGGTACAAAATGGGGACAACATGGGGACAACATGGGTACAACATGGGGACAACATGAGGACAACATGGGGACAACATGGGTACAACATGGGGACAACATGGGGACAACATGGGTACAACATGGGGACAACATGGGGACAACATGGGTACAACATGGGGACAACATGGGGACAACATGGGGACAACATGGGTACAACATGGGGACAACATGAGGACAAAATGGGGACAACATGGGTACAACATGGGGACAACATGAGGACAACATGAGGACAACATGGGGACACAATGGGGACAACATGGGGACAACATGGGTACAACATGGGGACAACATGGGTACAACATGGGGACAAAATGGGGACAACATGGGGACAACATGAGGACAACATGGGGACAACATGGGGACAACATGGGTACAACATGGGGACAACATGGGGACAACATGGTGACAACATGGGTACAACATGAGGACAACATGGTGACAACATGGGTACAACATGGGGACAACATGGGGACAACATGGGTGCAACATGGGGACAACATGGGGGCAACATGGGTGCAACATGGGGACAACATGGGGACAACATGGGGACAACATGGTTACAACATGGGTACAACATGGGGACAACATGGGGACAACATGGGTACAGCATGGGGACAACATGGGTACAACATGGGGACAACATGGGTGCAACATGGGGACAACATGGGGACAGCATGGGGACACCATGGGGACAACATGGGTACAACATGGGTACAACATGGGGACAACATGGGTACAACGCCACATTAATTCAAATTTCCTGATATTTGAGCCACCAACGTGTGTAGCTGCGTGTGCGGCAAAATGTTGGTCACCCCCGACAAAATCTCACTCCAAGGTTTTTTGAAAAGTTGGCAGCTCTGATATATATACATACACACATGTGTATGTATGTGTGTATGTGTGTGTATGTCTGTATGTGTGTATGTGTGTGTATGTCTGTATGTGTGTGTCTGTGTGTGTGTATGTATGTGTGTATGTGTGTGTATGTCTGTATGTGTGTTTCTGTGTGTGTGTGTATGTGTGTATGTGTGGGTGTATGTGTGTGTGTGTGTATGTGTGTGTTTGAGAGTGACAGATTGGAACAGATTCTTCTAGTGTACAAAAGGATTTAAACATTATTTGTTTGTTTAATTCATGTGAGAAGTGTTTGGTTATTTATAAATAAAACCATAATACTTATAAATAATACTCCTCCATCCATCGTGTGGATATCTCAACCTAAAGTTGTCGTCATTCAGTTTATATGAAATGACAAATGTGTGTTCACCTCCTGAGCTCCAGTGGACCCGGTCCAAACGGAAACCAGGTTCTGAATGATTGGCTTCTGTCAGAGAACAGAAACCCACTCACAGCTTTGGCCACACGCTTGATCTTGTTCTTCCTTATGGCGTTGACCTTGAGCATCTGAAGGTCTTCAGAATCCTCTTCTGTCAGACCACAACCTCAGAACTTTAGTTTATACGACCGGAGTGTACACCGTTAGTCAAAAGGTTCTACACCAGATGTCCAACTGACATGGAGCTACATTTAAAGAAGAGATTCCTTCTGCATTTGATTCAATACCACGTCTCAATATAACAGAGGACTCCTGGTCTAACTTTAGTCCAGGTCTCAATATAACAGAGGACTCCTGGTCTAACTTTAGTCCAGGTCTCAATATAACAGAGGACTCCTGGTCTAACTTTAGTCCAGGTCTCAATATAACAGAGGACTCCTGGTCTAACTTTAGTCCAGGTCTCCATATAACAGAGGACTCCTGGTCTAACTTTAGTCCAGGTCTCAATATAACAGGACTCCTGGTCTAACTTTAGTCCAGGTCTCAATGTAACAGAGGACTCCTGGTCTAACTTTAGTCCAGGTCTCAATGTAACAGAGGACTCCTGGTCTAACTTTAGTCCAGGTCTCCATATAACAGAGGACTCCTGGTCTAACTTTAGTCCAGGTCTCAATATAACAGAGGACTCCTGGTCTAACTTTAGTCCAGGTCTCAATATAACAGAGGACGCCTGGTCTAACTTTAGTCCAGGCCTCAATATAACAGAGGACTCCTGGTCTAACTTTAGTCCAGGTCTCCATATAACAGAGGACTCCTGGTCTAACTTTAGTCCAGGTCTCAATATAACAGAGGACTCCTGGTCTAACTTTAGTCCAGGTCTCAATATAACAGAGGACGCCTGGTCTAACTTTAGTCCAGGCCTCAATATAACAGAGGACTCCTGGTCTAACTTTAGTCCAGGTCTCCATATAACAGAGGACTCCTGGTCTAACTTTAGTCCAGGTCTCAATATAACAGAGGACTCCTGGTCTAACTTTAGTCCAGGTCTCAATATAACAGAGGACTCCTGGTCTAACTTTAGTCCAGGTCTCAATATAACAGAGGACTCCTGGTCTAACTTTAGTCCAGGTCTCAATATAACAGAGGACTCCTGGTCTAACTTTAGTCCAGGTCTCCATATAACAGAGGACTCCTGGTCTAACTTTAGTCCAGGTCTCAATATAACAGAGGACTCCTGGTCTAACTTTAGTCCAGGTCTCAATATAACAGAGGACTCCTGGTCTAACTTTAGTCCAGGTCTCAATATAACAGAGGACTCCCGGTCTAACTTTAGTCCAGGTCTCAATATAACAGAGGACTCCTGGTCTAACTTTAGTCCAGGTCTCAATATAACAGAGGACTCCCGGTCTAACTTTAGTCCAGGTCTCAATATAACAGAGGACTCCCGGTCTAACTTTAGTGCAGGTCTCAATATAACAGAGGACTCCTGGTCTAACTTTAGTCCAGATTGATCATCTTGTTGATGGTGCCACAGGCTCTCTGAGAATGACACTGGACTCGATAGCCCCTCTGAAGAAGAAGAGGGTGAGGAAGAGGAGGTCTGCTCCCTGGTATAACCCTCAGACCCGCAAACTGAAGCAAACGTCACGAAAGCTTGAAAGCATATGGCGTTCAACTAATCTGGAAGAATCCCGCTTAGTTTGGCGAGATAGTCTTAAAACTTATCAGAAGGCCCTCCGTAGAGCCAGAGCAGCCGATGACTCATCAGGACCAGAAGAAGAACAACCCCAGGTTTCTCTTTCGCTCTGTAGCTGACAGAGAGTCACAGCTCTGTGGAGCCCAGTATTCCTATAGACCTCAGTGGTAATGACTTTAAGATTTTAACTATTAGGGACAAGATTAATAATCTCTTGCCCTTAACCAGTGATCTGTCCTCAAGTGGAATGGCCTTGGAAACCGCTGTATGCCCTGGTGGATATTTGTTAGGGAGACTCTTCAAGTCAAGTCTTTTATTGTCAGATACACAGAATGACACAGGGTCAGACTGGGCACTGAAATTCTTAGGACAAGGCCCCACACAACAACTATCATAGCCGAACATAATATAACATGACATACACACTGTACAAGAACTCTGAACATAATACTAACATGTAATACACATAACTAAACTACAGACAAATGGGAGTAGCAGGTAGTGAAAGCAGGTAGTGCAATAGAAAGTGTAGTGTAAGTACAGGCTGAAAGTGACAGTGTATGTAAAGTGAGTGTCGAGTGCAAAAGTGTCGAGTGCAAAAGTGTCGATCGTGTGTCAGTGTCCATTGAGCAGCCTGATGGCTCTCGGGAAGAAACTGTTCTCCAGTCTCTGTGTGCGAGACCGGATGCTACGGTACCGCCTTCCAGAAGGCAGCGGGGTGAACAGGCTGAAGGCTGATGATGGCAGTCCTTTAGGATCCTGCCAGTCTTCCTGAGGCATCGTGTGGTCTGTGTCCTGCAGGGCTGGGAGCTCCCTACCGATGATGAACTCCGCAGTCCTGACCACACGACGTAGGGCCTTGCGGTCCTTGGCTGTGCAGCTCCCATACCACACTGTGATGCACCCAGTCAGGATGCTTTCTATTGTGCATCTG
Source organism: Pseudoliparis swirei (assembly GCF_029220125.1). Taxonomy (NCBI): domain Eukaryota; kingdom Metazoa; phylum Chordata; class Actinopteri; order Perciformes; family Liparidae; genus Pseudoliparis; species Pseudoliparis swirei. The sequence continues at coordinate 1,554,465 of NC_079397.1, forward strand.
TAGAAATTGGTGAGGATGACTGAATCTATTTGGATGGCTTTTCTCCATTAACCGTGACAAATTATCTTCAACGGTTTCTACTTCTAACACGTCTACCTGTCTAATTTGGTTTAAATCCTATTTATCAGATCGATCTCAATTTGTATTTGTAAACGATGACGCCTCGATAACCACCAACGTTAATCACGGAGTTCCACAAGGTTCTGTGCTTGGACCAATGTTATTTACCTTATATATGCTTCCTTTGGGCAATATTATCAGGAAACACTCCATAAACTTTCATTGTTATGCAGATGATACTCAACTATATCTATCGATAAAACCAGAGGAAACCAACCAACTAATTAAAATTCAAGCATTTGTAAAGAATATATATTCTAGCTTAGCATAGCCTAGTATTGTTTGCATAAATGTTATGTGGAAAGTGGAAAATCACTGTGGAAGGTTTGAAACTCTAGCAGGGCAGTCCAGCGCCTGAACTGATCAAAGAAGATAACAGTGACACACGAAAGAACTTTATGCACCAACGCTCACCCTAGATTTGAATAGAACAAAGCAACACACATGAACAGGAGAGCCACAGAGACAACTACTGAGCGCAGATAAGATAAGGAAAGGTCCAGCTTTGACAATTAATATCCGGATTCAACCACAGCTCTCTCACACACACACACACACACACACACACACCTACACTGGCCCTTTGTAAATATCCTGGGAACGACCTTCTCGCCAGCGCATCCCACCTAGGAAGAGATAAGACTATCTTAGAAAACTCCCCAGCTCAGTCAAGGAAGCTACATGTGAATTCCATCTTCCTTTCTCACACTTTCACAACATATGCACTCATTGGCAGACGAGAAGAACCAATGAAGGAGCGACAACGGCGGAAGCAGAGGACCAAGGGCCAATGAGAAAACCCCACCCCTTATCTCCTGACCAATCAAAACTGGTCCGATCGGCTATTTAAAATGGCCGAACACTCCGAATCGGCATCCTTTTTGCAGCGCTGGGGCCATCGGTGACAGCTCTGGATTGGGGTCCATGCGCATGATTGTCTGTGTGTATCCTGATTTTGAATAAACGCTTTATAGAGTTAAAGTAAAAGTCTACCGCTGTTTTTCCCAGTGAGTACCGTCCAGGTGGTGTGACGCTGTCCAACTCCAACAAATGGTAGCAGAGCGATGGTTGTGAAAGCCGGTCCAGAGACCTGAGGAGGACAGCACCTGAGACCCCCGGACGGACCACTGCTTTCAAGGCCCACTCCAAGAAACTGATCAAACACCGGTGTCAACAAAAGGTAAAACTGAACCTGTTTATTTTCAAATCAGTCAAATTGAATACTCCAAAATTGATCAGGAGTATTGGAAGTGAGTATTGAAACTGCAGAATTTTTTGACTTGATTTAAAATTAAAAAATAAAGCGTAAAAAGGGAAATCACGATACAGTGTGAGACTAAAGTCCTCTAACATAAGTGAGGCCGGCGAGTAACGCTGGAGAGACGACCCCATAGCTGGGGCCGCGTAGGCTAAAGTCCTCTAACATAAGTGAGGCCAGCGATTAACGCTGGAGAGACGACCCCATAGCTGGGGCCGCGTAGGCTAAAGTCCTCTAACATAAGTGAGGCCAGCGATTAACGCTGGAGAGTCGACCCCGAAAGGAACCGGGGCCGCGCAGTCTGAAGTCCTCTAACATAAGTGAGGCCGGCGAGTAACGCTGGGGAGACGACCCCGAAAGGAACCGGGGCCGCAGTCTGAAGTCCTCTAACATAAGTGAGGCCGGCGAGTAACGCTGGAGAGTCGACCCCGAAAGGAACCGGGGCCGCGCAGTCTGAAGTCCTCTAACATAAGTGAGGCCGGCGGGTAACGCTGGAGAGTCGACCCCGAAAGGAACCGGGGCCGCGCAGTCTGAAGTCCTCTAACATACGTGAGGCCAGCCATAAGGCTGGAGGCGACCCGAAAGAGGTGTGTGAGTCTAAGAGAATTAAACATGTGTATGTATAATCTGTGAATGAATGTTGAATACCGGTGGTGAATAAAAGTTGTCAAAGTGGAATCAACAGAGCAGAGTCGAAACCTCACGGTGTCAACGCAAGCTCTAGTCTGTTGAATTGCACGAGTGATAAATGAGGATTTATTGTTCTGAAAGGCACGTTGTCGAGTAAAGAACACATTGTATGGCGATTATGTACTACGTTTAAGAGCAGGTACGAGTTTGAGATTGAGGAGGATACTGAGAAACAACGAGGAAACTCCGCTTAACAAGAGCAGAAACGTAAACACACGAGGGGGAGACAAGTAACAGAGCTGCTGCTGGAGCGCCGCCTTCACACAACAGAGTAGCCTCCCTTCCCCATTTAGCTGCGCGTGCCGTTTTACACCCTGCAGGCACACAGAGCGAGACAATAACAGAGCAGAGAGCAGGACAGAGCAAGAACAGTGACGGAAGAATTCCTTTTGAAGTTAACTATTAATTAGTAGAGTGTGCGACCATCTTTTACTTTTTGAAATGATGTTTTAAAGAAATGCATTGTTTTGCCAAATTTTTTATTTTTCTTTAAATTAACTGATCAATTGCCTGGCTAGCTCAGTCGGTAGAGAATGAGTCTTCTAATTCAAAGGTTGTAGGTTATTCAGTTTTAAATTGATCCCCTTTATTATTTTATATAGTCATCTATTTTATATTTTTATTATAATTTTTCCTCAGTCTCTCTTAAAGATTTGACCCCTTTCAAGCATAACTGCAGTTTTTCCCAGCCACAAGGCACCTCTCTTAGCAGTTCAGATAAAATATAAAAGAACACAACAACAACAATTAGCCCCCTTATCTTGTTAGCAGCCCCCTTCCTCCGTCTACCCTCCCCACCACGGTCCCCAAAGATGAATCCCCAGCCGTTGAATAACGAACGGGGCAGTACGGACAGACTGACGACACACGACACCATAACGACTCCAACTATGTACCTGGTAGAGGAGACAGGACAATAGGCCCGTACTATTGCTACAACTGTGATGAGCCAGGGCACTTTGCCAAGAACTGTAAGAGGCCAAGAGGTAACTATTATGGAAGAGGTGGCAGAGGAAGAAGAGGAAGATACAGAGGAGGAAGTTATGGAGGACCTGGAGGTTATAAGGGACCCCAGGGAACCCCCGTTTAACCACAGCAGCAGCCTCCACAGCAACAGCCCCCCCTCTACAGCAGCTGCAGCAGACAGCAGCACAACCACATGGACCTTAAGTCCCGTATCCAGCCCCTCCTCCAAATCCATAAGCACTGATCTATCAACAGTCACAGCAAGCCACGTTTGCACCGCTTCAAGCTTAGTTCCCTCAAACCTTATGTTCCGCAACAGGCGGGTCAGCAGCCCATGAATGGGGCCCACAACAGAGAGAATTTGCATAAAAGAAGCCCGTTCAGGAGTAAGAGGGGTAACAACTGGGGCAACGGAGGCTTTAGACGAGTATCAATAAATTTTTAATTATAGTCAGGCTGGACATTGGGCTAATTTTTGTCCTTATCCACCACAGGGTTAGCAGTCTCAGTCAGGACCGCTTCAGTGCTCCCATAATGTCTACCCCGCCATAACAAGCACCCAACACATAGCCACAGCCACCAGGCAATAGCGATCCACGGCACCAGGCCCGGACCAGAGACACAGAATTAGGCGTGCCCAGATCCAACAGCTGACAGCGAACTGTACTCACTGAACAGAAATGTGCCACGCCCACTAGTCACCCAATGATTCAACTGGAGACTAAAGAGACACTGAACAGGAAGCAAAGGGTCTGGTGAGACAGAGTAGATGATGATGACATCACACCTCTGCATGACAACAGCCAGCAGTGGAGACTTTGGTTCAAAGTCCTGCATCCCTACTTGCCACCAGGGGACCAAAGACATTGTGCCCTTAACTACACCTTGATACAAGATGAGATCTGAGATCCTGAGGGAAGGCCTGCAACACGAGATTGAGGTTCATGAAAACCCAACTGTGGAGGCTTGGAGATCTATGCAGAGAAGCAAGGAGTAGCAGCGGCTGTTGAATGAACACCAGAGTTGCAGGTTGTATGCAGTCGTTGACACTGCAGCTCCACATCACAGTGTTGGTCCAGAGTGGAGGCACAGAGAAGAACAATGGTGAAAGCAGAGGTTGAGGCTACGGACTGGGTGCACACACAAAATTAACACTTGCATTACTCCACATTTGAGAACATGTAAAGAACTGCACACACATCGGAGGTCCAGTTAATATTAGAGACACATGCTTAGACACATGCTTAGCTGCACACATAGTAGAGAGAACACTGATCATGGGGACACTGACAACATGCTAAATTTATTTCCAGACACCTTTAGGACTGAAGGATGAACGGATGTGTGACTGATTCCGATAGCTCCCATAGAGATAGATTTAAAACCGCATATGATTCCAATTTAATCGTCACCAGCATCCCTTAAGGATGGAACAGACTGTAGATATATTTTTTAAATCATAGAATGGTTGTTATAGACAGGTGTACTGGAGAAAACGAGGGCTCCCTGGGATACATTAATTAATTAATTTCCTAAACTTGAAAAATGGGCCTTGATTTGGGGCCAATAAATACATTTGTAACCCGTTCTTTAATAATTAGGCCGACTTATTATGACATTCCTAACCCAAGCACAATGATGACGCTGTGAGTTCAGACAAGACATGGTTCTCCTGCATTGATTTGACAGACGCATGCATTTTTAATTTTATTTCTCTCTTTTCTTCGAGAGGTTGACTGTTTATTAAGATTATTATTATTGAAAAGGACGGATTTAGGAATTCCATCCTATTTCAAAAGAGGGATAGAAGCACACAACAATCTATGTTGAGGACAGAGTAGGAAGAAGAGGGCCAGACAAGTACAGACTAATAGATCAGATAGCAGTAGGTTTAGAATCAGTGACTCAAACGAGAACCATAAAAATAATTTTTTGAAATCATAATATGCTTGATAAATGAAAAGATGTAATCTTATTTGTGTTCCTTCCATAGTTGTGGTGATAGTAGATGGGGTTCAACATCGACGGATTCGAAGAAGAGCCGCCACTCCTGTACACATAACTTGCTAGTGTTTGATCACATCCCATATAGTGCACACATGCACACACTCAAGGTATAGAGTTACAAGACGCATCAGGTCCGACAACGGAACACATTTTAACAACAAACTGCTGGGGAAAGTTGATATGCACTGGGCATAACCTACAAGTTTGGGTCTGTATATCACCCTCAGTCTCAAGGATTGGTTGAGAGAGCCAATCAAATTATTAAAAGGAAAATGTGCGAAGGCGCTTCCACTAGGTACTGATGACCATGAGATCATTACCAGGGGGGAAGACGTCACCAAGTGAGTTGTTAACAGGAAGAAGTATGCCAGAGCCACCCAGAGATGGAGGTCATATGCCACCTCTGGATGTCTGTAAAATTGAAATGTCAGAATACATAAAAGCTCTAATTTCTCTCTCACCAAAGCTCTCTCAAACCAGGTTGTTCGAGCCCAGACGAGCGATCAGGAGGCAGCAGAGCAACCAAAGTAAAAGTAGGTGACTGGGTCAGGATCAGCGTTCACAAGAGGAAGTGGACTGAGCCTAGGTGGACTGGTCTGTACGAAGTGGAGGAGGTTACTTCACACATGGTCCAGGTCAAGGGTAAGGCAGAGGCACCTTGACACCACCTGACACATTGTGCCCCAGCTACCTGTCCAACAAGGACATTGACAGAAACACGATCGGATCTAAAGATGCTGATGCCACAGAGGTCGTTCCGTAGGTGTTTCAGGGATCCTGATAGCCCAGCTAGAAGGTCCCCCCGCAAACCAATATAGGAATAGTTGTGAATGAGCCAAAATGTTCTAATAGTCATGGGACTAACCCTTGCCATTATCGTAGGATTAGTCATGTGAGGTTTAGAGAAGAACCTGCCAAAGTACACCTAATCCATTAGCTTTCGGGACTGGAAACTCCTTTAATCCTGGGGGACTGACAATAGATAAACCAAAACCGTCCGATTAATAGTTCATTTTGATAAAATCTGCGGAGGTCTTGTGTTTTAAATTAATACAGATAAAAAGACATTATAATGGAAAAGATTAGGGAGAATTTTGTTTTTAATGTATGTTGCCTGAGAGTGACTGTATGTTAATATTATAGATTGAAGCCAGTTGAATTACGTGAAGTGACTTAGAATAACAAAGAGAGGAAAAGAAAGGTTGTAAAGACAGGCAAAGAAAGGTTGGAAAGACAGGAAAAGAAAGGAGACAGAAAGGAGACAAGAAGGAGACAGAGAGAGACAAATGAGAGAAGAACTAGACAGAAAAGAGAGAGAAATCGCAAGAAAAGAAGACTCTTATTTTGAAAATACTTGGTCAGCAACTTGACCAGAAGTGACGTTTTGACCGTGGGTTAGTGACATTTGACCCCTCCATTGTTCTAGCAGAACTTTGAACTAATCACTAGGTGTTAAAGGCTGGACTCACCTTTGAGTGAGGATTGTCAGATTTTGAGTCTAAGACTCTGGGGATTAGAGATAGCGGGGTCTCATCAACAGATATCTCGATGCTGGAAGGCTGAGGAAGCAGAGGAGCCGGGAGCCAATGAAGAGCACGCTCTACCACCCACGATGCTGCCCATGGGAGTCATGTCGGAACCAGGGCCCATGCGACACCAGTGGAAGAAGAACAACGAGCCTGACCAGGACGATCCAGACGAAATCAAGTTCGAGACCACCGGATAAAAGACCCCATCGACAGCCGGAGGAGACGCTGACGCGGACCAGAGGACCAGAGGACCAGAGGACCAGAGGACCAGAGGACCAGAGGACCAGAGGACCAGAGGACCAGAGGACCAGAGGGACCAGAGGGACTTCCAGGACCCAGACCAGGATGAAGCAGATGACGCCGACCCAGCCAGGGTTGAAGCAGATAAGTTGCAGCGGGGACCGGATCGTCAACTGGTTATCAGGATGCCAACCTGCTACTCACCAGCTGCTAGGATACAAGACCCAGGCCCCACCTGACCACTCTCAATTTCACCTCTTTCCTTTTACACCTGCACATTACAGACTTAACGCACACACACCTACTGACTTCCCTAGGATGGAAGATCTAAGAGGGTGGATCGGGGTACCACATGACAGAAACCACGCCCCTATTCCCATCCCTAACAGAGAGAGACTCTCTCCCCGAGAAATAGGTATCTTACAGGTCTTATGGGACCTTAATCTAGGCAACGAGAGATCATATTTCAGGAGACTCATTCACGTCAAATGGCAGAGCTAAGACAGGACGAGGAGACCAGGACACATAGCCACTCAGGGAGGCCAGGCCATGACAAGATCTGGCATAAAGAGGGAAATAAATATTCCCGGAGTAAGGGTTCACATCCAGCGGATGTGAAAAGAGGGATTTGTAAAGAATATATATTCTAGCTTAGCATAGCCTAGTATTGTTTGCATAAATGTTATGTGGAAAATCACTGTGGAAGGTTTGAAACTCTAGCAGGGCAGTCCAGCGCCTGAACTGATCAAAGAAGATAACAGTGACACACGAAAGAACTTTATGCACCAACGCTCACCCTAGATTTGAATAGAACAAAGCAACACACATGAACAGGAGAGCCACAGAGACAACTACTGAGTGCAGATAAGATAAGGAAAGGTCCAGCTTTGACAATTAATATCCGGATTCAACCACAGCCCTCTCTCTCACACACATACACACACCTACACTGGCCCTTTGTAAATATCCTGGGAACGACCTTCTCGCCACAGCGCATCCCACCTAGGAAGAGATAAGACTATTTTAGAAAACTCCCCAGCTCAGTCAAGGAAGCTACATGTGAATTCCATCTTCCTTTCTCACACTTTCACAACATATGCACTCATTGGCAGACGAGAAGAACCAATGAAGGAGCGACAACGGCGGAAGCAGAGGACCAAGGGCCAATGAGAAAACCCCACCCCTTATCTCCTGACCAATCAAAACTGGTCCGATCGGCTATTTAAAATGGCCGAACACTCAGAATCGGCATCCTTTTTGCAGCGCTGGGGCCATCGGTGACAGCTCTGGATTGGGGTCCATGCGCATGATTGTCTGTGTGTATCCTGATTTTGAATAAACGCTTTATAGAGTTAAAGTAAAAGTCTACCGCTGTTTTTCCCAGTGAGTACCGTCCAGGTGGTGTGACGCTGTCCAACTCCAACACATGTCTTAAAGACATAAAAACATGGATGACCTGCAACTTCTTGATGTTAAACTCAGACAAAACCGAAGTAATTTTACTCGGCCCTGAGCACCTCAGAGATCAATTATCTGGTGATGTGGTTTCTGTAGACGGCATTGCCCTGGCATCCAACACCACTGTAAAGAATCTTGGCGTTATCTTTGATCGGGACTTGTCCTTTAACTCCCACGCAAAGCAAATCTCAAGGACTGCATTCTTTCATCTACGTAATATTTCAAAAATCAGGCACATCTTGTCTCAAAAAGATGCAGAAAAATTGGTTCACGCGTTACTTCGAGACTGGATTACTGCAACTCCTTATTATCAGGCTGCTCTAATAAGTCTCTTAAGTCAACTCCTTATTATCAGGCTGCTCTAATAAGTCTCTTAAGTCAACTCCTTATTATCAGGCTGCTCTAATAAGTCTCTTAGGTCCCTCCAGTTGATCCAGAATGCTGCAGCTTGTGTTCTCACTAAAACTAAGAAAAGAGATCACATCACTCCTGCACTAGCTGCTCTGCACTGGCTCCCAGTAAAATCAAGAATTACTTTTAAAATTCTTCTCTTAACCTACAAAGCCTTGATTGGTGATGCACCATCATATCTTAAGGAGCTTGTAGTACCATATTGCCCCACTAGAGAGCTACGCTCACGAAATGCGGGACTACTTGTAGTTCCTAGAGTCTTAAAAAGTAGAATGGGAGCCAGAGCCTTTAGTTATCAAGCTCCTCTTCTATGGAACCAGCTTCACCTTCAGTCCGGGAGGCAGACACAGTCACCTCGTTTAAGAGTAGACTGAAGACTTTCCTCTTCGACAGAGCTTATAGTTCGGGCTGAATCAGGTTCACCTGGTCCAGCCCCTTGATATGCTGCTATAGGCTTATAGCTGCCGGGGGACGTTTAGGATGCACTGAGTACCTATCTCCTCTTTTTTCTCTCCTTAAGGATGAATTTTCATCTCTCAATCACACGTTACTAACTCTGCTTTCTCCCCGGAGTCCTTTTGACTTCACGTCTCATGGGGTCATCGGACCCTATGAGACGGCATAGATCCTATCTGCTGATGGATCATCGAGGTCTGGGTCGTGGAATTCCTGCTACCAACCACGCCACTGGCCTGTTGAGACTCCGCCCACTCCTCCTCTCTACCGCCATCTGCCTGATGGATCGTGGAGGTCTCCATCGTGGAATATGCCTACTATGAACTATTCATACACTCTGTCACATTCATTGAATGTATTTAAACTCTAAATCTGTCCTTCTGGTCACATGACATCTATTGTTCTGTCCATCCTGGAGAGGGATCCTCCTCTGTTCTCTCCTGAAGGTTTCTTCCCTTTTTTTCCCCCTAAAGGGTTATTTGGGAGTTTTTCCTGGTCCGATGTGAGGTTTTGGGGCAGGGATGTCTATGTGTACAGATTGTAAAGCACTCCGAGACAAATTTGTAATTTGTGAAATTGGGCTATACAAATAAACTGAACTGAATAGAATTGAACTCCAAATCTCACACTCTGGACCTGCAGGACCGGACCGGGTCTGGACCTGCAGGACCAACCAGACGACCAGAGTGTTAAAAGTTGCAATAAAGTAGTTTTTTTCTCTCACTTTCACTCAAAAGCAGCAAAAAGAAAACAGTGTTTACTTAAATAGAACATACAGTATATATATAAATAAACAAATAAATAAATGAATGAATAAATACATAAATAAATAATTAAGAAAAAATAAAATAAATGAATGAATAAACAAAAAAAACAAAAAAAGAATATATGTATATATATACATATATATTATATATATATATAAATATATACATATATATCTAAAGCATCATTGAAGCTGAGGTTTTTTTTCAGTACGTTGGTGAAGTCTTCAGGGAAATTCAAGAGAAAAGTGAAACCAGAGACGGCGATGAGCCTCGTGGACGTATTGCCTGGTGTGCCTGCTGTTGCCACGGTGACGCAACAAGAGAGACGAGCTGGAAAAACTGTCAACTGTACGTTTAAGTTACAATATTTTTTTTCCATTTACTTCAACTGCGCATTGTGTTTAATGTCGGTAAAAAAAAGGCCTCTGAAAACAGCGATGTAGAGTGTGAATGCATCGGAGGCCAGAGTGAGTTCAGGGGACCCGAGACACACGGGCCCCTCAGCGTTGGCATTTCCAGCTCCAGCGATGATTCAGGCTTCCTCAGAACACCTTGTGGTGGCGTTTCCACTCAGCGATGGTCCGGGGACGGCTCTCCTTCCTGCCGCCGTGACGGCTCTGCTCTCGCAGTATCACTCTGGCCTGAAGCATCACCTTCCGCTCCTGGCCGAGCGCGGCGCTCCCGCCTCCGACGAGATCCGACCCGATCCGATCACCGAGCACCGCGACAGTTCTGTGATCGTCAAACATCTTCACGGCCTCTCCTGGTTTCAGGCACACGTCAGGATGGAGCTGGCGTTGTGGTCGCGTTGAGAACACAACCTCATTCTTTATGCTTTTGGCCACATGTTGAGGCGACAGTTATGGATTTATATTCATTCTACCGAGATCCACACATCTGGATCCGTTACATCCGTGATGTATGAAATCATGTAAAATGCGGTGCTACCTCATCAACCAATGCTAATCATGCAAAATAAGACCAAAACCAATGGAAGTATATTCCACAATAATAAAGTAAAAAAGAGAAAAGAGCCATTCAAACAAAACATTAGAAAACCTCTTGAGTCGTAGTTTCCTCTCTGCAAACTGATTTCAAAGAGTCCAGCATGTGTTAGCCTAGCTTAGCACATCGACTGGAAGCAGAGGGAAACTGCTAGCCTATCTCCCTCTCAACTAAATGAATCAGTCTAAAACTACTTCAAGCCATCGTTCCAACTTTTAGAATAATGTGCGACTCAGGAGACATTTATGTCTAATACCAACAGATGTAAAACACGGCATGCTACTAATTATTTATTCTTTTATTTAATTAATGATGTGTTCAATAGAATATCGTACGGTAGTGACACCTTTTCAAATGTTTAATTTTTCTTGTTTTTTTCAATAAAAGCAAAAGAACACAGAAAAGCTGCAAACATATATATATATATATATATATATATATATTTTTATGACTTACATAACTGATTGATTATCTGATTATTTGTAGGGGTTATAAATAACATGGAGTCTAAGATGCTGCTTACAGACTTCAGAACCTGCAAAACAGCTGGAAACTAAATGCAAACGACTGTATAGTTTCATCAAGTTACATGTGGTTGTACACACACACACACACACACACACACACACACCAGCATCACTGGTTAACCTTTGTGCAGCTTGCCGTGCACGACACTGATTTCCATGTAAAGTCCTTGGCGCGCTGGTCTTCCTGCAGCTCAACCACGCTGACCAGGGGGTCTCCTCCCCTCTGTGCATGTGGATGGAAGTGGAAGGAAACCTGACCGGGGAGACTCCTGTGTGTGAGAGTTTAGCAGCAGCAGAATAAGTTTTAGAGGAAAACGTGTTTGTGATGCTGCTGCTGAAAGCCCACAGACCACAACCACACCGACACACAGGCACACAACGAGGCAGGCAGGGATGCAGACAGCTATATATATAGACCCTCAGGTCAACAGAGAGCATCATTGACTTGACATCACATCATCTCACTCGACAACTCAGCCTCAGAAGACGCTCTTTTTACAACAATCAACCGGCATTAGTGTTGAAGCTAGCGGTCCATGATGTCTTCGTTCTGCGGTTCTTTGTGTCTGCTGGTCGTACTGGGAGCTGCGTTGGCATCTGGTTGTCCTTTCCAGTTTGCTAAGACTCCGTCTGCCAGTTCTGAAGAGCAACGAACCCACGAGTCCATCGCAGACGTGCTGGTGAGTTTACCTTTGGAGTCCCACAGGGCTCAGTTTGGGATCCTCTGTAGTTTTCTATGCAGCGTCACCTCTGCTGGTTTTTAAAGGGTTTAAAGGAGCTTCAGCTTTATTTAATTTGTCTTTTAAGGTTACGCAGACAGACATTTGAGTTCTTGTGAAGTGTTATGTGCACAAATGAATAGGTGGAAAGGTGCATCCTTAAAGTTGATTTTTACATGTAACTTCTACAACTAACAGATTTAAACTGTATAAAACTCCCACACATCCTGAAATATGCTTTTTCTTCTTCTTTATACTTATGGTAACAAATGACTCCACCTTTTGACAGTTTTCTTATTGCATCTATAACTCACACTAATAAGATATTAACCTAAAGAATGTAGGTGACTAGATGTTTCAGATCTTCAAAAAGTTGAATTTTTTTTGCTGTATAGAAATACATAAATAAACAAAAACGTAACATGCTTTTTTAAGGTTCCTACATGTTTTGTTATTAAAATAATAAGTAAAACACTGAATAAAATTAATATAAAAGAAAAATACAAAAACAGGTGAAGAATTTGACAAAGTGTTTGCTGCCAACTTTCAGTAGTTGACATTTTTCTATATTTCCAGATACTACAGACATAGTCTGTATCAGCGAGTGATTATGTTGTATTTACTAACCTTGAACAGAAAAACAAAAGATTCAAATGTATTTCTTGTTTGTGTTTTAGAAGTTGAAGGAGAAGGAGATCGGCAGTAATCCGCTCTTCGATTCCGTCATCAAGATCATCAGCACGTCCTGCCGGGTAACCAGAAACAATATCTCTACTATACTTCTATTAGAATTAATAACTTCATTCAAAATGTTTAGAAAACCTTGTTTCGCCACAAATGGTGATCTACTTTTTGTAGATCGAAGGGTTAAGTTTTCCTTTATGAGTTGTTAAAAGGCTCGTCAGCAACAATATGAAACTCACACAAAGACACGCAGCATATTTTTTAAGTACTTGGTGCCGATGCCGATTACCGAGAACAAGAGGAACTCTTGAAAGGGAAAAAGAAGAGGACCCAGAATTGAGCCTTGCGGAACTCCAAAACTGACGGTCATCAAAGTTATAACATTTATGGGGCCGCTATATATGGTTAACAGCCCTCATCAGTATGTGTATACATGTATGATGTAATCCATTAAACAATCCGGCAAATCAGATGAGAAATATCTTTATTCTGATAAGAATTAAAAAGTCTCTAATCCACTAAATTTAATACGGGAAATATCAAGGAAATCTCACATTGATACAAACAGTAGTGCTCAGTAATTTCTGACACATACAACAACATCATATACAGAATATAGTGTATAACTGTATGTGCTGTCAAATTGGACCAAATTATATTTAATATTTTTCTTTTAAAAAAAATATTTTGATCGGAATTTGTGTTATAAAAGTAAATTGTGTTTCGTCCTTCGTACCGACGCTGAACTCCGCCCTCCTCTCCTCCACAGAGGAAAGTGCACGTGATGAACGCCACGCTGGACGTCTACACTCACATCTTCTCCAGCATCCTGCAGATCAACAGCGAGCGCCCCCTGCTGGACAAACTGTCCACCAACGAGAGCTCTCTGGTGACGGACGCTGTGAAGCAGTACCAGGCCCAGGTGGACAAGCTGAGGACGCGCCTGGGCCAGCTGGACGACGACAGAGAGGACGTCATCGGCAAGCTGAAGAAGATCAGGGTGAGCGTCCGACGCCTTGAGTTCACAACATGTAGGCTCAGCTGAGGTCCCTCAGCCCAGATGATCACAACGCAGCTTTTTTTCTGAGTTCGCGAGGACGTGGAGTTCAGACTCAGTCTGTGAACTTCTATATTTTATACAGTTTAGTTTTATTTTAATAAGTTAAAGTCCAGCAACATGATATATTTCCCTTTTACATTTTTATTCCTAGGCTTTGAAGCATGTGAGTCTCACTGTTGGTAGATAAAATGTACAAAATGCATAATTGAACTGATATTGTATTATATTGTGTATATTATTATTAATGAAGTGTTTCTCTTGCAGGTGGACTACCCCTACGATCAGAGGAGGGCGCTGGCTCAGTTTCACGAGGTCTACCAGGCGGCGTCTGTGATTGGCTCCTGTGGACACGCCCACTCCTCTGCTCAATGACGCTGATGACATCATCGTTATCGTTATGTGTGGTGCTGGTTAGTTTCCATGCCAACTGACTTTTAGCGGAATGGAACGTTTTTTGTGTTTATTTAAATTTTAAATGTCTTTAATCCATCAGTCAGATATTTATTTAATTATTTAAACTTTACTTGAGGTCACTTCACTGAGTTATATTTATTTTTGTGATCATTTAATGTATTTTTAAATTTATGATTAATTTAACTTTATTCATTATTTTCTTGTTGTCATTTTAAAGGTTTTAACTTGTTTATTTGAATAAAAGCAGAATTCAGAACCAACTAAAGTGTGTTGCTCTTTCTTTTAATAACAAACAACAAAAATGTTTCAACAGAAGAATATTAAATTATAATAAATTAAATAAAGTGAAGACAACCACATAGAAACCCGTGTGTCATCCCCGTGACATCACTCTGACGTTAGCTGTTCTCGGCTCCTGCACCAATCACACGGAGGGACTTCCCCTCAGCTGGTGATGTCATGAGACCCCCCCCCCCCCCCATGACTCATCCACACCCACCTGCCTGTTAACAGACTCCTGGTTAATTCTGATTAATCTAATACAAGATCCTTTAAGATCATTTAATTGTCATGAATCTCCATATTTGTTAAACAGATGAACTCAAATAATAAATGTCCTCCATGTTAAGTTATTAAGAGTGTTTAAAAAACTAATTTATTTACCAAAATCAATTATTGTCACATGATTATAAAAAAACAACTGGCATATTTTTACAGTTTTTATATCACATTTTACCCAAATTCAGCCCAATATGTTTTTCAACTTTTATATTTTAGAGTTTTTATAGAAAAGTGACAAATGAGAAGACATTTTAAAAAATGACGAAAGAAAAAAACTTAAATATTCTGTTTATGATGTTCCTTTGCTCTTGAATTTGTTTGTTTTTAAAGAATAAATGAAATATTCAACTGAACGGAGTGGAGTGTATGTGTGAGTCAGAGTCAGATGAGGAGTGAGGCGTGAGGCGTGAGGCGTGAGGCATGAGGAGGGGTTTCCCCTCCCACCAGAGGACGGGGCTCTTCTCACATCACAGTGCAGTTATTTTAACATCTTTTTTACCTCTGTAGCCAATAAACTTGTTGAAGCATTGCCTCCTAAGACTGGTGTATATGGAGAGGAGTTTACACAGAGGTTTTATTCTAGTCGAGGGGTACTGGCTGGTTCATTTGCCATGTCCAAGGTGTCAGTTGAGAAGGTAGCTGTGTTGTTGGCCGAGCTCAATATAGCTAAAGCCACGGGCCTAGACAACATTCCTGCTCGGTTTTTAAGAGATGGTGCGTGGGAAATAGCTCCCTGTGTTTCCCACTTAATTAACCTCTCCTTGGAGCAAGGCATTGTTCCAAGTAGCACCAAACACGCAAAGATTATTCCCTTGTACAAAAAAGGGAGTAGATCCGAGCAAGGTAATTATAGGCCTGTGTCCATTTTGAGTGTTTTATCCAAGATTTTAGAAAAGGTGGTGCACGAGCAGATATCGGAATATGTAGGTAGAGAAAGCCTTTTATACAAGTTTCAATCAGGGTTTAGGAAATCTTATTCTACAGACACATGCCTCCTGTATCTAACTGATTTTATTAGAAAGGAGATGGATGATGGGAAACTGTGTGGAATGGTCTTATTAGATCTCCAAAGGCCTTTGACACAGTAAACCATGGTCTATTACTTGGTAAGATGAAGGCTCTGGGTCTGAACGATTTATCTGTCAGGTGGATTGCTTCATATCTGACAGGCAGGGACCAGAAAGTAGAGGTCAATGGCTCTATGTCGGATGCCAGACAAATTGACTGCGGGTGCTGCCTCAAAAAAAAAAATTGTATGTCCCAATTTTTTTAAAAAGTGTATTAATAAATTTTTTAATTATTGGTGTTAATAATTTTTTCCAAAACCAAACCACAACGGAATTTTTTTAATTTTTTTACTTTTCATTCCCCAAATTTTTTAACCTTTTTTTTTAGAGTTTTATGAAAAAAAAATAAAACTTTTGCGAAAAAAAAAAAAAATTCCTCCAAAAAGTTGAAAACACAAAACCCGGGGAGGGTTTTGGGTCAAGAGAAAACGAGCCTGGGTAAAAAGGAGTTCCCCCCCCAGAGGGTTTTCCTTTTGTCATTATTTTTAAAAAATTTTTTTAAAAATAAAAGCATTTACGGTGAAGGAAAAAGGGGTTTTTTTCACGGGACAAGACCTGCCCTTTAACGGTTTTTTAAAAAAAAAGGGTGTGTTTTAATTGTAAAAGGGGTTTGCACTTTTGGGTTTTTTGGAAGTTTAAAAAGGTCTTCCCACTTTATTTCCCGGGGATTTTCAAGAGAACCGGGTAATTCTTTCAAAATTCCAGAAAATTTTAGGGGGCCCTTTCCAAATTTTACAAATTTTTGGGTGCCCAATCGAATAGAAAACCCTTTTTAAAATTTAATCGGGAAAGGAAAACCCCAAAAACCCTTGGGGAAAAAAAATTTTAAGGGAAAAAGAGGAAAAACCCTTTGAATGGAAGAAATAAAGAGGGGTCATTAAAAAAGGAAGTTGGGGTTTTAAAACTTCGGGGGTTTGGAACGGGGGGGAAAGTAAAAT
Organism: Pseudoliparis swirei; assembly: GCF_029220125.1. Lineage (NCBI taxonomy): Eukaryota > Metazoa > Chordata > Actinopteri > Perciformes > Liparidae > Pseudoliparis > Pseudoliparis swirei. Next base: position 1,571,342 of record NC_079397.1, read on the forward strand.
GGCACCCGGTGGAGACTCTGCTCACGGATCTTAAACACTGCTAACAGTAGGTGCATTTCCTTCATATGTCACTTGTACCCTTTTAGAGTGAAGTCAAAAAGACTTTAGGAGAAACAAGTTAGTAACGTGGATGGACTGACTTATTCTTAGGAAAAGAATTTGAGGAGATGAAGTGGCTCCAGTGACCAAGTGGCTAGCAGGGTCATAAGCCAAATACAACAATAGGGCCCTTTCCAAAATCTTATAACTATATCTGTGCAAAGAAAATGGAAGGTCTAAGCCACTCTTAAAGGGTAATCAAATTGGCAAACCCTTTTCCACGGATTTAAGGAGGAATGTTTGCCTGGTTCCATTAAAAAGCGACCAATTGTAAGCAGGGCTCTGGTCCCTGTTATTGTTGGGAAAGACTTTAGGATTACTGTATTCCCTTTAGGAGAGGCTTTCAGTGGCAAATGGTTATGTCCAAAAAGGCCACAAATAAGCTTTGACTTTGGTATCCGATTTTAAGTGACCTTGGAAATGTATGTAGAGCCAATCAACCCACCAAGTGGGATCGATGTGAAATCTCTTTCTAGTTTTAGTGAGAACCGAGGGGAAGAATTCTGGATCAACTAAACCCAAAATTTACAAGACCTTAGATTGGGCAGAAAGTCTCAGTTAAACTTTATCTGCAATTTTTTCTATCTCTTTGAGACAAGATGTGTATTTTGCCAAAATTAGGATGAAAGGAAAGTCTTGAATTTCTTTACTATTAAAGGGACAGTCTGATCAAAGAATACACCAAGATTCTTTAAATGGGTTGATGCCAGGAATGTTAAGAATCCCTCCCAGATAATTGTTAAAGTGCTCACCTTAAAAATGATCTTTTGTCTGAGAACCAAAGTTCAGTCATCCAGTATGTTTAAGACATGTGAAACCATGGTTTCCGGTTTTCAAACATATAGGGGAACACTGGTACATTGATTTAAAACCAATTTTTTAAAATCAAAACTGCTCAAGCACAGTCAACTAAAACTCTAACACCTTGACAGTGTCATTTAAATAATTGTCTTTATTGATAAACAGTTTAAAAACCATAAAATTTGGGGTGCAGAAATACACTATAAAGTTTGAAAAAGACCCCTTATATTTAAATCCTTAAACACTAACAGTAATCCAGTTTTAACCCAAAATTTCACAAAATTTGTTAAAAATGCTCACAAAACTTAAATTCCTCAAAACCCTTTAAACACTAGTAAACCATTTCAAAATAAAACCCTTTGGGAAACACATTTACTCGAGAACATGAAACCTCTATAAACATCTTAAAACACCAAAACACTTTAAAACTCTTAAAAAAATCATAAACACTTTAAAAGTATAAACATTTCTTTAAACCTCTAAACTAAAACACTCTAAACCAAAAAACCTCTAAACAAAAACTCAAACTAAAACTTTTAAAAAACTCTTAAAACTTTCATAAAATTTAAACATCACTAAACACTCTTAAACCTAAAACACTATAAACACTCACAAACCTCTAACACTCACTAAACATTTAAACCTTAAAATTTTAAACCTCTAAACATACTAACCTTGCCTTAAACACTCTTCATCAAAAACCTTAAAATTTTAAACTCCTAAACATTCTAACTTTAAAACTTAAACTACAAACACTTAACACTTTTAAAACATAATAAAACTCTTAAATCTAACACCAAACACTCTTAAACACTCTTCCAAACACCACCAAAACACTCACTAAAACACTCTTAAACACTCTTAAACACTACTCAACATTCTTAAACACCTTAAACACTCACCAAACACCTAAACACCTTTTAAACACCAAACACTCACCAAACACTCTTAAACACCTTAAACACCAATAAAACACTCTTAAACACTCACCAAACACTCACCAAACACCTTAAACACTCACCAAACACCTTAAACACCTAAACACCTTAAACACTTCCACCACTCACCAAACACCTTAAACACCAACCAAAACACTTCTTAAACACTACTAAAATACCTTAAACACTCTTAAACACTTCAATACTCTTAAATTTTAAACACTCTTAACACTCACTAAACACTTTAAACACTTTAAACACTCACTAAACACTCTTAAACACTATCAAACACTCTTAAACACTTTAAACACTACCAAACACTCTTAAACACTCTTCAAACACTCACTAAACACTCTTAAACACTCTAAACACTCACTAAACACTTCCAAACACTCTTAAACACCTACTAAAACACTTCAAACACCACTAAACACCTCACTCAAACACTTCCAAACACTCACCAAACACCAAACACTCTTTAAACACCTCTTAAACACCTACTAAACACTCCTTTAAACACTCACCAAACACCCTCTAAACACCACCAAAACACCTTAAACACCTTAAACACCCACCAAACACCTAAACACCCACCAAACACCTTTAAACACCTTTAAACACCTACCAAACACCCTAAACACCACCAAACACCTAAACAATTCACCAAACAATTTTCAAACACCTTAAACACTCACCAAACAATTTCAAACACTCTACCAAACAATTTTAACACCAAACACTCACCAAACACTCTTAAAACACTTTAAACACCACCAAACACTCTTAAACACTCACTAAACACCTTAAACACTCACTAAACACTCACAAACACTCTTAAACACCTTAAACACTCACCAAACACCTCCAACCACTCACCAAACACCCTACCAAATTTCCAACACTCTTAAACACCTACCAAAACACCTTAAACACCTTAAACACCGTCCACTCAAACACTCACCAAACACCTTAAACACCCTTCACCAAACACCTTAAACACCTTAAACACCTCACCAAACACTCCAAACACCACCAAACACCTTAAACACCTCCAAACACCACTAAAACACCTCCAACACCCACTAAACACCTTTAAACACTCTACCAAACACCACCAAAACACCTCAAACACCCAACAAAACACCCCAAACACTCAAACACCACCAAACACCCTAAACACCCAAACACCCTAAACACTCACCAACGCACCCTAAACACCTCAACCAAACACTCTTAAACACCTTAAACACCTACTAAACACTCAAACACTAAACACTAAACACTCTTAAACACTCACCTAAACACTCCCTAAACACTCTTAGCAACAAACACTCTTAAACACTTCTTAAACACTCACCTAAACACTCTTAAAACACTCAGCCTTTCTTAAACTCACCAAACACTCGCCGACATTTTTAAACACTCTTAAACACTCACAAACACTTAAACACTCACTAAACACTCTTAAACACTCACCAAACACTCTTAAACACTCTTAAACACTCACTAAACACTCTTAAACACTCTTAAACACTCACCAAACATTCCACCTAAACACTCTTAAACACCACCAAACACCTCACTCTTAAACACCCTTAAACACTCACTAAACACTCTTAAACACTCTTAAAACACCTCACTCAAAACACTCTTAAACACTCACTAAACACTCTTAAACACCTTAAACACTCACTAAACACTCACCAAACACCCAAACACCTTAAACACCTAAACACCACCAAACACTACCAAACACCACCAAACACTCTGAAACACCTTAAACACCTTAAACACCACCAAAACACTTAAACACTCTTAAACACTACTAAACACTCTTAAACACTCACTAAACACTCTTAAACACCACTCCAAACACTCTTAAACACTCTTAAACACTCTAAACACTCAGCATACTAAACACTCTTAAACACTCTTAAACACTCACTAAACACTCTTAAACACTCTTAAACACTCTTAAACACTCTTAAACACTCACTAAACACTCTTAAACACTCACTAAACACTCTTAAACACTCACTAAACACTCTTAAACACTCACTAAACACTCTTAAACACTCTTAAACACTCACTAAACACTCTTAAACACTCTTAAACACTCACTAAACACTCACTAAACACTCACTAAACACTCTTAAACACTCACTAAACACTCACTAAACACTCTTAAACACTCTTAAACACTCTTAAACACTCACTAAACACTCTTAAACACTCACTAAACACTCTTAAACACTCTTAAACACTCACTAAACACTCACTAAACACTCTTCACCAAACACTCTTAAACACTCACTAAACACTCTTAAACACTCTAAACACTAAACACTCACTAAACACTCTTAAACACTCTTAAACACTCACTAAACACTCTTAAACACTCTTAAACACTCTTAAACACTCTTAAACACTCTAAACACTCCAAACACTCTTAAACACTCACTAAACACTCTTAAACACTCACTAAACACTCACTAAACACTCTTAAACACTTAAACACTCTTAAACACTCACTTAAACACTCTTAAACACACTACTAAACACTCTTAAACACTCACTAAACACTCTTAAACACTCACTAAACACTCTTAAACACTCTTAAACACTCACTAAACACTCTTAAACACTCTTAAACACTCTTAAACACTCACTAAACATTAAACACTCTAAACACTCACTAAACACTAAACACTCTTAAACACTCACTAAACACTCTTAAACACTCTTAAACACTCTAAACACTCTTAAACACTTTAAACACTCTTAAACACTCTTAAACACTCTTAAACACTCACTAAACACTCACTAAACACTCTTAAACACTCTTAAACACTCTTAAACACTCACTAAACACTCACTAAACACTCACTAAACACTCTTAAACACTCTTAAACACTCTTAAACACTCACTAAACACTCTTAAACACTCTTAAACACTCACTAAACACTCTTAAACACTCACTAAACACTCACTAAACACTCTTAAACACTCTTAAACACTCACTAAACACTCTTAAACACTCACTAAACACTCTTAAACACTCACTAAACACTCACTAAACACTCACTAAACACTCTTAAACACTCTTAAACACTCTTAAACACTCACTAAACACTCTTAAACACTCTTAAACACTCTTAAACACTCACTAAACACTCTTAAACACTCACTAAACACTCTTAAACACTCACTAAACACTCTTAAACACTCACTAAACACTCTTAAACACTCTTAAACACTCTTAAACACTCTTAAACACTCACTAAACACTCTTAAACACTCTTAAACACTCACTAAACACTCTTAAACACTCTTAAACACTCTTAAACACTCACTCTTAAACACTCTTAAACACTCACTAAACACTCTTAAACACTCACTAAACACTCTTAAACACTCACTAAACACTCTTAAACACTCTTAAACACTCACTAAACACTCTTAAACACTCACTAAACACTCTTAAACACTCTTAAACACTCCTTATCACTCTTAAACACTCTTAAACACTCACTAAACACCTTAAACACTAAACACTCACTAAACACTCTTAAACACTCACTAAACACTCACTAAACACTCTTAAACACTCACTAAACACTCACTAAACACTCTTAAACACTCTTAAACACTCTTAAACACTCTTAAACACTCTTAAACACTCACTAAACACTCTTAAACACTCTTAAACACTCACTAAACACTCTTAAACACTCTTAAACACTACTAAACACTCTTATACACTCACTAAACACTCTTAAACACTCTTAAACACTCACTAAACACTCTTAAACACCTTAAACACTCTTAAACACTTAAACACTCTTAAACACTCACTAAACACTCTTAAACACTCTTAAACACTCTTAAACACTCACTAAACACTCTTAAACACTCACTAAACACTCTTAAACACTCAAACACTCTAAACACTCTTAAACACTCACCAAACACTCACTAAACACTCTTAAACACTCTTAAACACTCACTAAACACTCTTAAACACTACCAAACACTCTTAAACACTCAAACACTCTTAAACACTCTTAAACACTCTTAAACACTCTTAAACACTCACTAAACACTCTTAAACACTCACTAAACACTCACTAAACACTCTTAAACACTCTTAAACACTCACTAAACACTCTTAAACACTCTTAAACACTCTTAAACACTCTTAAACACTCACTAAACACTCTTAAACACTCCAAACACCTACTAAACACTCTTAAACACTCACTAAACACTCTTAAACACTCACTAAACACTCTTAAACACTCTTAAACACTCACTAAACACTCTTAAACACTCTTAAACACTCTTAAACACTCTTAAACACTCTTAAACACTCACTAAACACTCTTAAACACTCTTAAACACTCTTAAACACTCACTAAACACTCTTAAACACTCACTAAACACTCTTAAACACTCTTAAACACTCACTAAACACTTTAAACACTCTTAAACACTCACTAAACACTCTTAAACACTCTTAAACACTCACTAAACACTCTTAAACACTCTTAAACACTCACTAAACACTCTTAAACACTCTTAAACACTCACTAAACACTCTTAAACACTCTTAAACACTCACTAAACACTCACTAAACACTCTTAAACACTCTTAAACACTCTTAAACACTCTTAAACACTCTTAAACACTCTTAAACACTCTTAAACACTCTTAAACACTCTTAAACACTCACTAAACACTCTTAAACACTCACTAAACACTCTTAAACACTCTTAAACACTCACTAAACACTCTTAAACACTCACTAAACACTCACTAAACACTCTTAAACACTCACTAAACACTCTTAAACACTCTTAAACACTCTTAAACACTTTAAACACTCTTAAACACTCTTAAACACTCTTAAACACTCACTAAACACTCTTAAACACTCACTAAACACTCACTAAACACTCTTAAACACTCTTAAACACTCACTAAACACTCTTAAACACTCTTAAACACTCACTAAACACTCTTAAACACTCTTAAACACTCACTAAACACTCACTAAACACTCTTAAACACTCTTAAACACTAAACACTCTTAAACACTTTAAACACTCTTAAACACTCTTAAACACTCACTAAACACTCTTAAACACTCTTAAACACTCTTAAACACTCTTAAACACTCTTAAACACTCTTAAACACTCTTAAACACTCACTAAACACTCTTAAACACTCTTAAACACTCACTAAACACTCTTAAACACTCTTAAACACTCTTAAACACTCACTAAACACTCTTAAACACTCACTAAACACTCTTAAACACTCTTAAACACTCACTAAACACTCTTAAACACTCACTAAACACTCTTAAACACTCTTAAACACTCTTAAACACTCACTAAACACTCTTAAACACTCTTAAACACTCTTAAACACTCACTAAACACTCTTAAACACTCACTAAACACTCACTAAACACTCTTAAACACTCACTAAACACTCTTAAACACTCTAAACACTCTTAAACACTCTTAAACACTCACTAAACACTCTTAAACACTCTTAAACACTCTTAAACACTCACTAAACACTCTTAAACACTCACTAAACACTCTTAAACACTCTCACTCTAAACACTCACTAAACACTCTTAAACACTTAAACACTACTAAACACTCTTAAACACTCTTAAACACTCTTAAACACTTAAACACTACTAAACACACTCTTAAACACTCACTAAACACTCTTAAACACTCACTAAACACTCACTAAACACTCTTAAACACTCACTAAACACTCTTAAACACTTAAACACTAAAACACTCACTAAACACTCTTAAACACTCTTAAACACTCACTAAACACTCTTAAACACTCTTAAACACTCTTAAACACTCACTAAACACTCTTAAACACTCACTAAACACTCTTAAACACTCACTAAACACTCTTAAACACTCTTAAACACTAAACACTCTTAAACACTCACTAAACACTCTTAAACACTCTTAAACACTCTTAAACACTCTTAAACACTCTTAAACACTCACTAAACACTCTTAAACACTCTTAAACACTCTTAAACACTCTTAAACACTCACTAAACACTCTTAAACACTCTTAAACACTCACTAAACACTCTTAAACACTCTTAAACACTCACTAAACACTCTTAAACACTCTTAAACACTCTTAAACACTCACTAAACACTCTTAAACACTCACTAAACACTCTTAAACACTCACTAAACACTCTTAAACACTCTTAAACACTCTTAAACACTCACTAAACACTCTTAAACACTCTTAAACACTCACTAAACACTCTTAAACACTCACTAAACACTCTTAAACACTCTTAAACACTCTTAAACACTCTTAAACACTCTTAAACACTCACTAAACACTCTTAAACACTCTTAAACACTCACTAAACACTCTTAAACACTCACTAAACACTCACTAAACACTCTTAAACACTCTTAAACACTCTTAAACACTCACTAAACACTCTTAAACACTCTTAAACACTCTTAAACACTCACTAAACACTCTTAAACACTCACTAAACACTCACTAAACACTCTTAAACACTCACTAAACACTCTTAAACACTCTTAAACACTCACTAAACACTCTTAAACACTCTTAAACACTCTTAAACACTCACTAAACACTCTTAAACACTCACTAAACACTCTTAAACACTCTTAAACACTCACTAAACACTCTTAAACACTCTTAAACACTCACTAAACACTCTTAAACACTCTTAAACACTCACTAAACACTCTTAAACACTCTTAAACACTCACTAAACACTCACTAAACACTCTTAAACACTCACTAAACACTCTTAAACACTCTTAAACACTCACTAAACACTCTTAAACACTCTTAAACACTCACTAAACACTCTTAAACACTCACTAAACACTCTTAAACACTCTTAAACACTCTTAAACACTCACTAAACACTCTTAAACACTCACTAAACACTCTTAAACACTCTTAAACACTCACTAAACACTCTTAAACACTCTTAAACACTCACTAAACACTCTTAAACACTCTTAAACACTCTTAAACACTCTTAAACACTCACTAAACACTCTTAAACACTCACTAAACACTCTTAAACACTCACTAAACACTCACTAAACACTCTTAAACACTCTTAAACACTCACTAAACACTCTTAAACACTCACTAAACACTCTTAAACACTCTTAAACACTCACTAAACACTCTTAAACACTCTTAAACACTCACTAAACACTCACTAAACACTCTTAAACACTCTTAAACACTCACTAAACACTCTTAAACACTCTTAAACACTCACTAAACACTCTTAAACACTCTTAAACACTCACTAAACACTCACTAAACACTCTTAAACACTCACTAAACACTCTTAAACACTCTTAAACACTCACTAAACACTCACTAAACACTCTTAAACACTCACTAAACACTCTTAAACACTCACTAAACACTCACTAAACACTCTTAAACACTCACTAAACACTCTTAAACACTCTTAAACACTCTTAAACACTCACTAAACACTCACTAAACACTCTTAAACACTCTTAAACACTCTTAAACACTCTTAAACACTCACTAAACACTCTTAAACACTCTTAAACACTCACTAAACACTCTTAAACACTCTTAAACACTCACTAAACACTCACTAAACACTCTTAAACACTCTTAAACACTCACTAAACACTCTTAAACACTAGACAATTCAAAACCAAGATGGCGACGGCTAAAATGAGAAACTCAAGGCTTTAAAAAACAAAGTTCCCAAACAGACGGTGACGTCACGGAGTCCACTTCTTATCATTGTCATGAAATTCATGAATCTTTCCCATTTTAAATGTGGGCCTCAGGAACCAGACCTCCTCCAGAAGGTCACGGGGGGGGGGGGGGGGTCAGCTCGTCTTCAGCTCGTTTCTCGACGTCTCGCTCTCATATCAAGACAGATGTAGCTGATGGCAAAAGCTTCATGGTTAGTTTCCTTTAAACTCCAACAGAGACTCTTCTGGGCCTCAAACGCCTCACACAGCAGGGGGCCAGCTTCATGACATCACTTCCTGTCGTCTTCTGGCCTTCAGTTTCTGTTCATTTCACCAAATCGTTCAATATTATCAGCTCCGGCCTTCATGGTGAGACGTAGAATAAAGTTCTGTCTGTAATCAGCAGAACACGAAAATAATACGTCATCCAAGTCTTCATAAACAAGGAAGTACAGCACAAAACCACAGAGGGGTCAATGTGAGGGAGACATGACGGAGGTCTCTGAGTGAGACCTGGAGGTCAGAGGTCGTGTTTCAAAGTTGCATATCTGAAACCAGTAGCGTTCCCAGTGTGACCAGCAACACCATCAGTGAACATCATGTGCATCTCCGATTGGCCTTTGACTCGAGTGGGAGACCCCTCAGAAGCCGGATTGTACCTGAACGCACCGTCGAGGACCCACTTCTGTGAACTTTGGTGATTTAAAGGAAACTGCACCACCACATTTCACACCTCCATCACCGCCGCATCACTCCTCTCTCTCTGGAGGTATAAAGACCACCCTCAACACGCAGTCAGAGACGACTCAGGGCCCAGAGAGAGTGAGACGGACAGAGAGTGAGACGGACAGAGTGAGACAGACAGAGAGTGAGACAGACAGAGTGAGACGGACACAGTGAGACAGACAGAGTGAGACAGACAGAGTGAGACAGACAGAGTGAGACAGACAGAGAGTGAGACAGACAGAGTGAGACAGACAGAGTGAGACAGACAGAGAGTGAGACGGACAGAGAGTGAGACAGACAGAGTGAGACAGACAGAGTGAGACAGACAGAGAGTGAGACAGACAGAGAGTGAGACAGACAGAGAGTGAGACAGGTGTTTCGTCGCTGCATCAGGGAGTGAAGAGGCAGGTTAGGGAATCGAACCGGCGATCAGGAGCATACACTGTGAAGCGGCGACACCAGGGTCACCAGGGTTACCATGGTTACCACGGTTACCACGGTTCCCAGGGCGGCGCTCTGCCTTTCCCTCTGGCTGCTGGCCCTTCAGGTCCGAGGCGCCTACATCCCGCCCAAGATGAACAGGACCATCGACAGCCTCCTGAAGCACTATGTGAGTCTCCAGCGCTGCAAGTACTACGACTAGGACAACTACTACTAGTATTACTACTAGTACTAGTAGTAGTAGTAGTTGTACTACTAGTACTAGTAGTAGTTGTACTAGTACTAGTACTGTGCTTATTCTACATGAGTATTTGTTGTGCAGCACTTCGAAAGCTGTTTCCTCCTGCTGCCTCCACACTCACCACAAACACACACACACGTGCACACACACACACTCACGTACACACACACATACACAAACACACACACACTCACGTACACACACACACACACACACATACACACACACATGCACACACACGTACACACACACACACACACACGTACACACACACACACACGTACACACACACACACACGTACACACACATACACACACACACACACACACACACGTACACACACACACACATACACACACACACGTGCACACACACACTCACGTACACACACACACACTCATGTACACACACACACACACACACACATGCACACGCACACACTCACGTACACACACACACACACACACGTGCACACACACACTCACGTACACACACACACACTCATGTACACACACACACACACACATGCACACGCACACACTCACGTACACACACACACACACACACGTGCACACACACACTCATGTACACACACACACACTCACACATACACACACACATGCACACGCACACACTCACGTACACACACACACACACTCACGTACACACACACGTGCACACACACACACTCACGTACACACACACACACTCATGTACACACACACACACTCACACACAGGTGGTTTTCCATTCACTGAATGTTAGTCTAAATAAGTTTTACTAAATGATGCAATGTGCACTTCAGGGGCAGAGATGCTCTTCCTCGATGGTGCGTTCATGTACAATACGACTTCTGAGTCTTATCAGAGGGATGCTGAAGGCAATTTTTTTTTTAAGTGCAGGAAACGACTTCATGACACGTAAAGCTCAGGTCTCGGAGTGTCCTTGAATGTACCACAGCTTTAATGCAAACGTCTCAAACCTTTCAATGCGTGTTTTATAATCTGGTATCAGAGCTCAGCAACATGACGGCTCACGCGTCAGAGCGTCCTTGAATGCATCAATAAACACAATAGAAAACCACCAACATCACATTTTTAAATGTGTTTCATTAAGTGTCTTGTTTTTGATAATCTGACATATTAATGTCTCTTGAAGGTGAGATGTCCGACTGTCCTTAAACTCACCGTATTACGCTTTATAATATATTAATGTTTATAATCTGTGTGCTTTAGCTCACCGATCTTATGGCTCTGACAGGGCCAGAGTCCGACTTCCCTCGAATGCACCATCAATCACAATAACTTTAATTTATTTACGTGAAACTTGAGCTGCAACAAACTCTTTATTTTGCAGAAGATTCCGGCGAGAGAAAGATTCAACGGGCAGCCGGTCTTCTCCAAGGACGCACTCGCTGGCACAATGGAGGTCAAGAAAATCTATTTAATCATGTTATAATGTTTATAATTTGAATCATCTTCAAATAGAAACATGAAGTCTGAATGTGAAAGGAGCAGAACTCGACACGTAATTCTTTTGTTTATCATATTTAAATGTTCGTGTTTCCCTCCCAGGCGAAGAGGCTGTTTATGGGCGGCGTCTTGGAGACGTACGAGAAGCTGATTGGCCAGATGTTGCAGCAGCTGCCCGCGCACCCGACCCCCCAGGCGGCCGAGAGCAACGAGCTTCCGGCGGGCGGAGACGTCCGGGCGGAGCTGAGCTACGTCCTGAAGAAGGTCCAGGAGCTCCGGAAACACCGCTACCGGGAGCAGGAGGCGCTGCTGCAGGAGCTGAGGGCCCTCAGACACCTCCAGGTAGAGCGACACCCACTCACACTGAGCCCCAGAGAGAGAGAGAGCCCCGAGGAAGGGTTATGCAGAGCGTATAAAGGCCATAAAGTTGAGATTATTAGAGGTTTATGTAGAGCGTACTAAGGCCTTAAAGTTGAGATTATTAAAGGTTTATGTAGAGCGTATAAAGGCCTTAAAGTTGAGATTATTAGAGGTTTATGTAGAGCGTACTAAGGCCTTCAAATTGAGATTATTAAAGGTTTATGTAGAGCGTATAAAGGCCTTAAAATTGAGATTATTAGAGGTTTATGCAGAGCGTATAAAGGTCATAAAGTTGAGATTATTAGAGGTTTATGCAGAGCGTATAAAGGCCTTAAAATTGAGATTATTAAAGGTTTATGTAGAGCGTATAAATGCCTTAAAATTGAGATTATTAGAGGTTTATGCAGAGCGTATAAAGGCCTTAAAATTGAGATTATTAAAGGTTTATGTAGAGCGTATAAAGGCCTTAAAATTGAGATTATTAGAGGTTTATGCAGAGCGTATAAAGGCCTTAAAATTGAGATTATTAGAGGTTTATGTAGAGCGTATAAAGGCCTTAAAATTGAGATTATTAGAGGTTTATGCAGAGCGTATAAAGGCCATAAAGTTGAGATTATTAGATGTTTATGTAGAGCGTACTAAGGCCTTAAATTTGAGATTATTAGAGGTTTATGTAGAGCGTATAAAGGCCATAAAATTGAGATTATTAGAGGTTTATGTAGAGCGTACTAAAGCCTTAAAGTTGAGATTATTAGAGGTTTATGTAGAGCGTATAAAGGCCTTAAAGTTGAGATTATTAGAGGTTTATGTAGAGCGTATAAAGGCCTTAAAATTGAGATTATTAGAGGTTTATGCAGAGCGTATAAAGGCCATAAAGTTGAGATTATTAGAGGATTATGCAGAGCGTATAAAGGCCTCAAAATTGAGATTATTAAAGGTTTATGTAGAGCGTATAAAGGCCTTAAAATTGAGATTATTAGAGGTTTATGCAGAGCGTATAAGGCCTTAAAATTGAGATTATTAGAGGTTTATGTAGAGCGTATAAAGGCCTTAAAGTTGAGATTATTAAAGGTTTATGTAGAGCGTATAAAGGCCATAAAATTGAGATGATTAGAGGTTTATGCAAAGCGTATAAAGGCCTTAAAATTGAGATTATTAAAGGTTTATGTAGAGCGTATAAAGGCCTTAAAATTGAGATTATTAGAGGTTTATGCAGAGCGTATAAAGGTCATAAAGTTGAGATTATTAGAGGTTTATGCAGAGCGTATAACGGCCTTAAAATTGAGATTATTAAAGGTTTATGTAGAGCGTATAAATGCCTTAAAATTGAGATTATTAGAGGTTTATGCAGAGCGTATAAAGGCCTTAAAATTGAGATTATTAAAGGTCTATGTAGAGCGTATAAAGGCCTTAAAATTGAGATTATTAGAGGTTTATGCAGAGCGTATAAAGGCCTTAAAATTGAGATTATTAGAGGTTTATGTAGAGCATATAAAGGCCTTAAAATTGAGATTATTAGAGGTTTATGCAGAGCGTATAAAGGCCATAAAGTTGAGATTATTAGAGGTTTATGTAGAGCGTACTAAGGCCTTAAATGTGAGATTATTAGAGGTTTATGTAGAGCGTATAAAGGCCATAAAGTTGAGATTATTAGAGGTTTATGTAGAGCGTACTAAGGCCTTAAAGTTGAGATTATTAGAGGTTTATGTAGAGCGTATAAAGGCCTTAAAGTTGAGATTATTAGAGGTTTATGTAGAGCGTATAAAGGCCATAAAGTTGAGATTATTAGAGGTTTATGCAGAGTGTATAAAGGCCTCAAAATTGAGATTATTAAAGGTTTATGTAGAGCGTATAAAGGCCTTGAAGTTGAGATTATTAGAGGTTTATGCAGAGCGTATAAAGCCTTAAAGTTGAGATTATTAGAGGTTTATGTAGAGCGTATAAAGGCTTTAAAGTTGAGATTATTAAAGGTTTATGTAGAGCGTATAAAGGCCTTAAAATTGAGATTATTAGAGGTTTATGCAGAGCGTATAAAGGCCTTAAAATTGAGATTATTAGAGGTTTATGTAGAGCGTATAAAGGCCTTAAAATTGAGATTATTAGAGGTTTATGCAGAGCGTATAAAGGCCATAAAATTGAGATTATTAGATGTTTATGTAGAGCGTACTAAGGCCTTAAATTTGAGATTATTAGAGGTTTATGTAGAGCGTATAAAGGCCATAAAATTGAGATTATTAGAGGTTTATGTAGAGCGTATAAAGGCCATAAAATTGAGATTATTAGAGGTTTATGCAGAGCGTATAAAGGCCATAAAGTTGAGATTATTAGATGTTTATGTAGAGCGTACTAAGGCCTTAAATTTGAGATTATTAGAGGTTTATGTAGAGCGTATAAAGGCCATAAAATTGAGATTATTAGAGGTTTATGTAGAGCGTACTAAAGCCTTAAAGTTGAGATTATTAGAGGTTTATGTAGAGCGTATAAAGGCCTTAAAGTTGAGATTATTAGAGGTTTATGTAGAGCGTATAAAGGCCTTAAAATTGAGATTATTAGAGGTTTATGCAGAGCGTATAAAGGCCATAAAGTTGAGATTATTAGAGGTTTATGCAGAGCGTATAAAGGCCTCAAAATTGAGATTATTAAAGGTTTATGTAGAGCGTATAAAGGCCTTAAAATTGAGATTATTAGAGGTTTATGCAGAGCGTATAAGGCCTTAAAGTTGAGATTATTAGAGGTTTATGTAGAGCGTATAAAGGCCTTAAAGTTGAGATTATTAAAGGTTTATGTAGAGCGTATAAAGGCCATAAAATTGAGATTATTAGAGGTTTATGCAAAGCGTATAAAGGCCTTAAAATTGAGATTATTAAAGGTTTATGTAGAGCGTATAAAGGCCTTAAAATTGAGATTATTAGAGGTTTATGCAGAGCGTATAAAGCCTTAAAGTTGAGATTATTAGAGGTTTATGTAGAGCGTATAAAGGCTTTAAAGTTGAGATTATTAAAGGTTTATGCAGAGCGTATAAAGGCCATAAAGTTGAGATTATTAGAGGTTTATGCAGAGCGTATAAAGGCCTTAAAATTGAGATTATTAGAGGTTTATGTAGAGCGTATAAAGGCCTTAAAATTGATATTATCAGAGGTTTATGCAGAGCGTATAAAGGCCATAAAATTGAGATTATTAGAGGTTTATGCAGAGCGTATAAAGGCCTTAAAATTGAGATTATTAAAGGTTTATGTAGAGCGTATAAAGGCCTTAAAGTTGAGATTATTAGAGGTTTATGTAGAGCGTATAAAGGCCTTAAAATTGAGATTATTAGAGGTTTATGTACAGCGTACTAAAGCCTTAAAATTGAGATTATTAAAGGTTTATGTAGAGCGTATAAAGGCCTTAAAATTGAGATTATTAGAGGTTTATGCAGAGCGTATAAAGGCTTTAAAGTTGAGATTATTAAAGGTTTATGTAGAGCGTATAAAGGCCTTAAAATTGAGATTATTAGAGGTTTATGCAGACCGTATAAAGGCCTTAAAATTGAGATTATTAAAGGTTTATGTAGAGCGTATAAAGGCCTTAAAATTGAGATTATTAAAGGTTTATGTAGAGCGTACTAAAGCCTTAAAATTGAGATTATTAAAGGTTTATGCAGAGCGTATAAAGGCCTTAAAATTGAGATTATTAGATGTTTATGCAGAGCGTATAAAGGCCATAAAGTTGAGATTATTAGAGGTTTATGCAGAGCGTATAAAGGCCTCAAAATTGAGATTATTAAAGATTTATGTAGAGCGTATAAAGGCCTTAAAGTTGAGATTATTAGAGGTTTATGCAGAACGTATAAAGCCTTAACATTGAGATTATTAGAGGTTTATGTAGAGCGTATAAAGGCCTTAAAATTGAGATTATTAAAGGTTTATGTAGAGCGTATAAAGGCCATAAAGTTGAGATTATTAGAGGTTTATGCAGAGCGTATAAAGGCCTTAAAATTGAGATTATTAGAGGTTTATGTAGAGCGTATAAAGGCCTTAAAATTGAGATTATTAGAGGTTTATGCAGAGCGTATAAAGGCCATAAAATTGAGATTATTAGAGGTTTATGCAGAGCGTATAAAGGCCTTAAAATTGAGATTATTAGAGGTTTATGTAGAGCGTATAAAGGCCTTAAAATTGAGATTATTAAAGGTTTATGTAGAGCGTATAAAGGCCTTAAAATTGAGATTATTAAAGGTTTATGTAGAGCGTACTAAAGCCTTAAAATTGAGATTATTAAAGGTTTATGCAGAGCGTATAAAGGCCTTAAAATTGAGATTATTAGATGTTTATGCAGAGCGTATAAAGGCCATAAAGTTGAGATTATTAGAGGTTTATGCAGAGCGTATAAAGGCCTCAAAATTGAGATTATTAAAGATTTATGTAGAGCGTATAAAGGCCTTAAAGTTGAGATTATTAGAGGTTTATGCAGAGCGTATAAAGCCTTAAAATTGAGATTATTAGAGGTTTATGTAGAGCGTATAAAGGCCTTAAAATTGAGATTATTAAAGGTTTATGTAGAGCTTATAAAGGCCATAAAGTTGAGATTATTAGAGGTTTATGCAGAGCGTATAAAGGCTTTAAAATTGAGATTATTAGAGGTTTATGTAGAGCGTATAAAGGCCTTAAAATTGAGATTATTAGAGGTTTATGCAGAGCGTATAAAGGCCATAAAATTGAGATTATTAGAGGTTTATGCAGAGCGTATAAAGGCCTTAAAATTGAGATTATTAGAGGTTTATGTAGAGCGTATAAAGGCCTTAAAATTGAGATTATTAGAGGTTTATGCAGAGCGTATAAAGGCCATAAAGTTGAGATTATTAGAGGTTTATGTAGAGCGTACTAAGGCCTTAAATTTGAGATTATTAGAGGTTTATGTAGAGCGTATAAAGGCCATAAAGTTGAGATTATTAGAGGTTTATGTAGAGCGTACTAAGGCCTTAAAGTTGAGATTATTAGAGGTTTATGTAGAGCGTATAAAGGCCTTAAAGTTGAGATTATTAGAGGTTTATGTAGAGCGTATAAAGGCCTTAAAATTGAGATTATTAGAGGTTTATGCAGAGCGTATAAAGGCCATAAAGTTGAGATTATTAGAGGTTTATGCAGAGCGTATAAAGGCCTCAAAATTGAGATTATTAAAGGTTTATGTAGAGCGTATAAAGGCCTTAAAATTGAGATTATTAGAGGTTTATGCAGAGCGTATAAAGCCTTAAAGTTGAGATTATTAGAGGTTTATGTAGAGCGTATAAAGGCCTTACAGTTGAGATTATTAAAGGTTTATGTAGAGCGTATAAAGGCCATAAAGTTGAGATTATTAGAGGTTTATGCAAAGCGTATAAAGGCCTTAAAATTGAGATTATTAAAGGTTTATGTAGAGCGTATAAAGGCCTTAAAATTGAGATTATTAGAGGTTTATGCAGAGCGTATAAAGGTCATAAAGTTGAGATTATTAGAGGTTTATGCAGAGCGTATAAAGGCCTTAAAATTGAGATTATTAAAGGTTTATGTAGAGCGTATAAATGCCTTAAAATTGAGATTATTAGAGGTTTATGCAGAGCGTATAAAGGCCTTAAAATTGAGATTATTAAAGGTCTATGTAGAGCGTATAAAGGCCTTAAAATTGAGATTATTAGAGGTTTATGCAGAGCGTATAAAGGCCTTAAAATTGAGATTATTAGAGGTTTATGCAGAGCGTATAAAGGCCTTAAAGTTGAGATTATTAGAGGTTTATGTAGAGCGTATAAAGGCCTTAAAATTGAGATTATTAGAGGTTTATGCAAAGCGTATAAAGGCCTTAAAGTTGAGATTATTAGAGGTTTATGTAGAGCGTATAAAGGCCTTAAAATTGAGATTATTAAAGGTTTATGTAGAGCGTATAAAGGCCTTAAAATTGAGATTATTAAAGGTTTATGCAGAGCGTATAAAGGCCTTAAAGTTGAGATTATTAGAGGTTTATGTAGAGCGTATAAAGGCCTTAAAGTTGGGTTCATTGAAGGTTTATGTAGCTCTTCGTGTGTCTTTGTGAAGCTGTGGTCACAACGATGTTGTGGCTGAAAGAATTCAAACTAACCGTCTCTCTGCCCCCCCCCCCCCCAGATAGATAACCTTGTTGTCCAGAGCAAAGCATTGTGGGAGCTGCCGTGGCTGTACGAGGAGGCGAGCTCATTATACGATGTCAGGGTTTAGGGGAGGCGGCGGCGGCGGCGTCAAGCCCGGAGGGTCAGAACCCGCCCGAGTGCCTGAAGCACCAACAACATGCCAACAACAACAACATGTCAACAACAACATGTCGACAACAACAGCAACACATGTCTCATTTAAACCAGCCTGCCTGCGTTACGTGTTTTTCTGAACAAGAGTTTCCTCCAGAGATTATTTATAAGTGAGGATAAACCAGCAGCCGATCACAGAGAGGCTCAGTTTGTAAAATTCATATATTTTTTAAGGAGATTTATACTTTAAAGAAGTGGAGGTTTAATCCTGTGACATTTTTATAAAAACTATTTATATTCAACATTAATCATAATAACAACCAATCATCACATGAAAATACTTGATTTCTTGATTTTTTTATTATTATTTAAAAAGTGCAGAAGGTTTAATGCTCAAATAATTAGCTTAATATAATTATGATTTATTTAACTCGGATTTTTGTATTTTACTGACATGTAGTTTTCTATATTTATTTTTGTATTTAACGCATCTAATTGTTGATAATTTATTGATTGTATTTATGGATTGACACATGCAGACTAATGCGGCTGAATTAAACATAATTCACTTCACTTTCTGATTCCTGTGCTGATTGTGAAGATGAACTTTGTCGTTCCGTGAAATTCATTTCTGACTTTTTGGTTTCCGTTATACGGAGAATCTGAGTGAGTGAGTCTCTGATCCGGCAAAACAATCGAACCTCAACGTCACGCCGTTTCTCTCCTCCATTTGACCAGTTTTTGTGAAATTGAAGAGGTCACGGAGGTCGTGAAGGGCGAACGAGAAGTGGAAAAATGTTCTTGTGGTACGATCGAACGCTCCAGAACCTTCACTTGGACCTGAAGTCGAGTTAGGAACTCGAACCCTCGGCTTTTGTCCCGTATATTTAAGTGTCATCTGCATAACGTGATATTATGGTTTCGTATTTTTCATATGTGAAATTTCATATACATAGAAAGAAATACATTTATTTTTCAAAACAAAAGAGGCCCCATAATCGAGCCTTGCGGAACTCCGCAAGTCCTTTTGGTAAGTGAAAGTACGACATTAAAACAGGTACATAGAGGAGGTTTGAGCTCAGCATTAAACTTGTTATCAGCATTAGGATCAGCTGAGGAACAAGTTGACTAGTCATTTGCTCTGTATATTTAAGTATCATCTGTATAACATGTGATATTATGGTTTCGTACATTTCATATGTGAAAATGTGTATTGAAATGTATTTAAATTATTTTTCAAAACAAAAGAGGCCCCATGATGGAGTCTTGCGGAACTCCGCAAGTCATTTTGGTCTGTTTGGAAGTCGAGTTGCCAAGTAAGACAAAAACCTTGTAGCATCATTTCGTAAATTAAAAAAACACAAGACGTGACCAGAACCATATAATGTTGCATATAAGTGAATTTACGACATTAAAACAGTACATAGAGGAAGTTTGAGCTCGGCATTAAACTCCTGATCAGCATTCGGAGCCGCCGAGGAGCCAGTCGGGGTTCAGTGTCTGACGCTGTGGTTAAAGGACAACCCTCAGCTTTTATCATTTATACAGATTTCTGAATTTTCTCTCAAATCTTTATTGTGAAATATTGGACAGTTTGACCTCGTTGGGCCTCAAACTGTTATGAAACTGTCAGCACGCCGCTGCTTTGCTCTTGGAACTTATCCCATAATCACGCGTATTTTGTGCTAACTTCTCACTGTAGCTGTCAGATAAATACAAACACTCAGGACAGTACTGGAGTAAATATGAAGTGAAACCTGGAGGTAACCCTGAGTAACGTTCTGCACACCGACTCTGAGACGTGACCTCCTGCAGGCGGCGGCGGGTCCAGGTCTTTCTGCAGAATCTCAACCCACGGCTGTGATGTCACTTCGGGTAAACGGCAGGTGGCCTTCTTTTACTGTAACCATGCAGCCCACCCTTTTTTACCCACAATGCACCCGGCCGCTCTGGGTTCCTAGAAGCGGGGGCTGTGCTTCCTTAGTCTGCAGAGCGCCGGCGTGCGGTCGACGGACTGAACCTGAACGCCGCATCATGGTTTCAAAGTGCCACGCTGGAGACGTCCTTCTTCAAAAACACGAGTACTTCAATGTGTCTTATGTAACTTTATATATAAGTATTATATACGCAGCACAGCTCCCTTATTACAGGTTATCATAATATCTAGTTAGTATGACGTATCAGAAAAGAGTGAAGAGCAGGCGATGGAAACCATGAAGAGAGAAACTAGGAGTCCCCCCCCCCCTCGCCTTTGTTTCTGTGGTGTGTGTGTGTGTGTGTGTGTGTGTGTGTGTGTGTGTGTGTGTGTGTGTGTGTGTGTGTGTGTGTGTGTGTGTGTGTGTGTGTGTGTAGGTTTCAGTCTGTGTCAGCATGTTGCAGGAGAAAGGAAACATATGAGAGAATGAACTCACTGGTGCTGCGACCAGGCTACGAAATAGAATATTATATAATATGGTAAACTAATAACATATATTATAATATACTGTAGTATAATATACTATAATATAATATCCTATAATATACTATAGTATAATATACTATAAAAATATAATATACTATAGTATAATATACTATAATATAATATCCTATAATATATTATAGTATAATATACTATAAAAATATAATATATTATAGTATAATATACTATAAAAATATAATATACTATAGTATAATGTACTATAATAAATAAATATAATAATATCATACATATAATATAATACCCAATATTAGAATATAATATAGTATAATAGACAATTTTATATTATACTAGAATATACTCTACTATAATGTAATATACAATAATATAATATAATAAACAATATTATAATTGACTATAATATGCTATAATATAATATATTTATAATATAACAAAAAACTATAATATAATAAACAATATTATAAAATACAATAATATAATATATTATAATATAAGTATATATGTCTGTGTCTATATATGTGCGTAAATGTGTATATGTGTGTATGCATACATATATGTGTATATATGTATGTGTATATTTATGTATATGTATATATGTCTGTGTATATATATATGTATATATGTGTATTTGTGTTTTTATATAATTAGAAACATATGAATACAATAGTAACTTTATTGATGAAGCAAGCACCTTTCAGAAAGTATTTTTATGTATCTCTGAAAGTAATTTACAATAAAAACGAGTTAAATTTAATTAAGAAGTAAAGATAAAAGTCTAAGAATAGATTTAAGTGAAGAAGTTTTCCTCGTCTGGTTTCTATATTTGAGTTTACAAATATATCAAAATGAGGAAGTGTAACTATTTGAGATCAAAGAGACAGAATCTGGTGTTTTGTTGACCTTGTGAACAGGAAGTGAGTCTCACACAGATCTCACCACAGAGGAGATGAAAGGATGAGATAACAGAAGAGGACCGCAGTGACCTTTGACCTCTGCAGAGCGGTCGTTGAATGTTTGTGATAAACTGGTTGAAGTACTTTTACTGCATTTTAAAGTCTGAATACTTCCTCCATCTCTGGATTTGGGAACGTGAACCGGGGATCATCCGAGATTTATCTGACGACAAGAAGCCTCCGTGAATCGGTCGTACTGGCCCTTTAAGAGAACCTGAGTTCACGAGGATGAAGAGATTATTCAGGCCTTTTTTATTTTCTACTGACCACTAGGGGGCGACTCCTCTGGTTGTATAGAAGTCTATGCTTCATGTGTTAAAGCTGCATTCTCTCTCCTGACCACCAGGGGGCGACTCCTCTGGTTGTATAGAAGTCTATGCTTCATGTGTTGAAGCTGTATTCTCTCTACTGACCACCAGGGGGAGACTCCTCTGGTTGTATAGAAGTCTATGCTTCATGTGTTGAAGCTGTATTCTCTCTACTGACCACCAGGGGGAGACTCCTCTGGTTGTATAGAAGTCTATGCTTCATGTGTTGAAGCTGTATTCTCTCTACTGACCACCAGGGGGAGACTCCTCTGGTTGTATAGAAGTCTATGCTTCATGTGTTGAAGCTGTATTCTCTACTGACCACCAGGGGGAGACTCCTCTGGTTGTATAGAAGTCTATGCTTCATGTGTTGAAGCTGTATTCTCTCTACTGACCACCAGGGGGAGACTCCTCTGGTTGTATAGAAGTCTATGCTTCATGTGTTGAAGCTGTATTCTCTCTACTGACCACCAGGGGGAGACTCCTCTGGTTGTAGTCAATAAGTTAAAACTACATTGAAGGCCTTCACTGACATCTGGAGGACAAACTGTGCAACTACAAGCAGGGCAGACACGTATTGAACTATTCTACAATAATGAGAGTAATATTCATACGGACACATATTTATGTCGTTTTAATGCTTTACATTATAAACACATCAAGAAAAACTCCTGTCCCACTAGATGTAATGAGGCCTGTTGCTCACCAGGGGGCAGCAGAGTAATCATAGAAGACACAATGTAAACAACCTGTAATCAACCGCTAGGGGGCAGCAGAGCTCCGGATTCTCACAGCAACAGTTTCTCACATGTTTGATCTCCATTACAGTAATGTTATTAATCATTTATGCTTTTCATCGTATTCTTGATTCATTAATAATCCCGTTGAGAGAGAGAGAGAGAGGGAGAGAGAGACAGTTGTATGATGAAGAGAGACGCTAGAAATAAACTGACCTCTGGCCTCACAAATCTGAGACCATTTGAACACACACACAGACCCCCCCCCCCCCCACATACACACACACACAGACACACAGACCACACACACGCACACACACACACAGACCACACACACGCACACACACAGTTTTCCACTGGTCTGAACTCAGAGACCCTCATGGCCGACCAGTGAGTCTCTATTCATGTCTACAGAGACACAGACAGGTAGACAGACAGGTAGACAGACAGGTAGACAGACAGGTAGACAGACAGGTAGACAGACAGGTAGACAGACAGGTAGACAGACAGGTAGACAGACAGGTAGACACACAGACAGTTTCCATGACTGGTTTTATATTTAGGGTTTCAGGTCGTCTGGAGAACAAAGAACTGATCAGTTCAATGATCAGATTATTGATCAAATCCGGTTGGAAAAGATGAGAATAAAAGTTAATTTGCCGTCAATAACTCCGTGAAAGTAGAAGGTTAAACTTAAAGTTTAAGATGTTTTTAAAAGGCTTAACTTAAAGTTTAAGATGTTTTTAAAAGGCTTAACTTAAAGTTTAAGAAGTTTTTAGAAGGTTTAACTCGTGTTTAGGATGTTTGACGGTTGAACTTGGGACAATTACACGATTAAATGCTAATACTTTGGTACCTTTACTTAGTTTATTGTCAAAGCAGTTTAAAGTTTACATTTTACAGTTTACAACCGTTATTTAAATCCCGTTTTCTATGCAGCCCTCCAGCTTCTCTTGGCTCTGATTGGCTCGTGGAGGTGAAGTTTAGATGAATACATGTCAGGTGGAGGTTGTTGACGCGACCCGAGCGAAGCCGCTTTAGCATTTGGACAGTAAGTGGATATTAATTTGGACCCATAATCCCTTGCAGCAAGCCACACTCTATCAGGTTACTGGTGTGAGTGTGTGTGTGAGTGTGTGTGACACCGTCATGATCTCCTGCTGAGCTAGATCCAGATTTAAATAGAAACACACACACACACACACACACATACACATACACACATACACACAGGATCCAGATTAACCTCCACAAGTTGCCGTCTCACGGAGGTGACGTTTGAATTAAAGCACATTGCCATCAAGATTTGAAGATCATTAAATGAAGTTATATATTATACACCTTCTGGTCTTTTTGGGCACATTTTGGGCCTTGAAGTATCTTTACATTTGTTGTACCTAATTTTATAAATGTATTTATTATGTTTTTATTTCTTTATTTAGCATTAATTACATTTTATAAATGTTATTTTCCGTCTTTTTTATTTTTAATATATATATTTACAGTATATATGTAATATATACATAAAAATATATAAATATATGAATATATATATTCATAGATAAATATATATATATATATATACAAATATATATATAAATATGGCTATAATCTGTTTTTCTGGCTAAGTGGTTTCCCTACATAAACGTGCTCTAGCTGTTAGCCGGTTAGCTCCATGCTAGTTCTATAATTAGCGTTCGTGTCCTTGCTGCTAATCTCCCCCCCGACTAATACGGACACAGCTGCTCCAATCACACGGCTGCTCCTCGTTACCGCGGCAAACTAATTATCTCGTCAATGACGGGCGAGAAAAAGAATACGTGCACCTGGGATGAAGGAATTAAAGCGTCAGCTAAATAAACCTATTTTAACATGATGAATACAATGGCTACAATGGTTAGCTAGTCTAAGCTAACGTAATATTTTTGGTTCACGTAGGAAAAGCTTACGAAGCTAACGTCAAGTAGTTGTGTTACCTTATAAGGGAAATATATTGCAACTTTATTTTGATAGCTATACATATCTTAACGTTTGCTTGGTAGCTAAAACATTTTAACAATGGCTTTGGTAGCTAAAACGTCTTAGCATTAGCTTGGTAGCTAAAACGTTGTGACGTTAGCTTGGTAGCTAAAAATGTAACCGTGGTACCTCGTAAGCTAAAAGTAATGTAACTTTATCTTGATAGCTATAAATATTTGAATGTTAGCTCAGTAGCTAAAATGTTATAATAATTTGTTTGCTAAAAACATTCTAACTTTATCTTGAAAGCTAAAAACGTACCAGTGGATACCGTTTTATATATATATATATTTATATATTATATGGTTGTATCGTAAATCTGGAAGCTAAAAACATTGAAATATTATTTTTTGTAGCTTTGAATTTAAAGTGAAGAATAAACAAGTATAATAGAAGATAGAATCCGACTCGTTGAAACAACAAAGTCAAGTTGAACAATAAAATTGTTTTATTAATAATAATAATTTTTCCACCACAATAAAATTTAACAAAGGCTCACTAGAAAAGTGTTGACTTCTGAGTTCTGTCCAGTCGGTACAGTACGTTGTAAAACTGGCCGTGACGCCCCCCCCCCCCCCCTCAAACATATTATTCAAAAAAAAATTCCACATTATTTACAGATAAAATCCACAATAATAAAAACCAAGCTGGCAAAACGTCACAGACTCACCGCGCGGCGGCTTCGCGCTAACAGCGGCTAACGGAGAGCTCCCGATAGAAGCTAGCAGGCTACCTGGCGAGCGTGGTAACGCGCCAGCGGGCTAGTTAGGCTACGGGTTCTGAATGCTACCGAGAGGTCGGTTGAACCGGACTTCACGTTCCTGTGTTAACTCAAAATATAAAATGAAGAACAGCTGTTCTCAACGCCTGGAAGCTTCTCTCGTCTTTTCTGTTCACGTGTTTTCTGCTTCCGTCTGTCTGAGCCGCTAGCTCTCAGCTAGCTTTGTGGAGGAATGCACTTTGGTAGATTCAAACCAAATGCGAGTCACGACGCCGACGCCGGTTATTAAAATCACAACGACGGCGACGCCTGAGGTAACGGGAGAGGAGGGATGCACCGCGCCGAGGCAACGGCTCGCTTAGAAAAGTGAAACTGTGGAAATATTGCACTTTATGGAAAAACACAAAAGTTGAAAGTTAGCCCTATTTATATTTAATTACATTTTAAGTTATACAAAAAGTATTTAAAGTAATGAAACCTTATTAATAAGATTTGTGTAGTAGCTAAAAAGAAAGAAAAAGATCTCTTTCACGTGAAAGAAGTTTATATTAAAAAGGTTGTTTCTTATAAATTTGTATGATTGACTTTGTGCTCACGCAGGAGAATGTCATGACTTTAAAACTGATTTTTTAATAGGATGAATTCTGTGTTTTCCACGGAACAATAAGGGGAATAAATAACAACAAAAACATAAACGTTGGTAAGGGCAGTTTTACAACCGGTGCATCCCGAGCTTTAAAAAACACGCTAACAGCTAGCTGGTGTGAACCTGTAGCGTGCTGCTAGCAGTCGGTTAGCATCAGGCTAGCTTAGCGTCATGAACGTCAGTGCAGCAGCTAGCGGCCGGACGCTAGTGTTCGATTGGCTAGTGTTTGCGTAGCCGAGGCGACAGTTGGCTGATATGTGTACATTGTGCACAAAAAAAACGTTGACACGTCGCCGTGGTTACTGACCGCGAATGTCTGCGTGTTTTATTTGTGTGTGTGTGTGTGTGGGGGGGGGGGGGGGGCAGCGTTGTCATGGCGACGAGATACTGAAGGCACAAAGTAGCGACTCTCAGCACTCTTAAAAAAGAAGGAAAAAAAAGTACAACGATTTTTAAAAAACACAATCAACCAATCAGATCGTTAGAAAACCAGCAAGAACATCAGAGGAACAGAGGCTCCTCCCACTCGCTACAGGACATCACGGCTCCTCCTCCTGCTCCTCCTGCTTCTCCTGCTCCTCCTCCCAGTATGACTCGACTTCCTGTGGGTGCATTCAGGTACAGTTGTTTTTTACGTCGCTGTAGGTTTGAGGGAACAAGCTTTAAGAAAACCCTCGTTACGTCCACACACACACACACACACACACACACACACACACACACACACACACACACACACACACACACACACTGCTACATACAACCCCCACGCACACACATTCAAGTATACGGTATGAACATCGTAGTAAATATGTAGATTAGATTAATAAATATTGAAAATGTCTGTTAATAGATAACTCCTGATCACATGAACATTGTTCTGAGTGGATGTTTGAATGTGTCTGAAGTCTCTTGACTCGCAGTCCGTTCACTTGTCTTCATCAGTCACACCAGGAAGTGACTCCTTCATGTTGGAGACACAACAGACTCAAGTTCAGGGAGGCGGAGCCTCTCCAAGCAGGAGGAGACACAACCATGTTCACTTGTATCACTTGAGTTCCCTCTACTGGCCACCAGGGGGCGACTCCTCTGGTTGTATAGAAGTCTATGCTTCATGTGTTAAAGCTGCATTCTCTCTCCTGACCACCAGGGGGCGACTCCTCTGTTTATTTAGTAGATGATGGTCATAAACAGACCATAAAGTAGAGTGTGCTTTGGGGGCGGGGCTACAAGGTGATTGACAGGTCCCTGTTATTGTCTTTCACAGTATGTTTTCACTTCATTAAAGTTAATTGTAGCATTTTAGTCTCTTTAAATGTCTTTATTCAGCATTCAGTTGCACTTAGCTCCGCCCACTCGTCACTCATGGTTGCAAAAAACCAAGATGGCCGACACAAACTTCAGAACACCACAAACCTACAGCTGACGGAGACGACGTCCACGTCTCATTAAATATAAGTGCAGCACCACCTGATGAGCGTTTTAATGTTTTAATGTTTAGTCTAAACCTCTCAGAAGTATCAGAACTTACAGAGAAAACCTGAATAGAAACCAGAGCACCGTCGACTATCACGCTAACGTCTCACGCTAACGCCATAGGCTAACATCTCACGCTAACGCCATATGCTAACGTATCACGCTAACACCATATGCTAACATCTCATGCTAACGCCATAGGCTAACGTCACATGCTAACATAACGTTAGCAAGTTACAATATCAAGTCTAAGTACTTCATCCGTGGCTGTTTCCGTCTCCATGACAACCAACCAGAAGATATTAACAGCTGACGTCTTCTTGTAGTCCTCTATGTCGTCCTGGATGTAGTCCTGGATGTACTACAGATGGAAACTAGCCTCCCGGCTATAATCTGGCATATTTACATGTACATTGTACTGTCTATCAATATGCATTGTCCCTTATTCTCTAAAAAAAAATGTAGTCCTGGATGTAGTCCTCTATGTCGTCCTGGATTTAGTCCTGGATGTAGTCCTCTATGTCGTCCTGGATTTAGTACTCTATGTAGTCCTGAATGTAGTCCTCTAGGTAGTCATCTATGTAGTCCTGGATGTAGTCCTCTATGTAGTCCTGGATGTAGTCCTCTATGTAGTCCTGAATGTAGTCCTCTAGGTAGTCCTCTGTGTAGTCCTGGATGTAGTCCTCTATGTAGTCCTGAATGTAGTCCTCTAGGTAGTCCTGGATGTAGTCCTCTATGTAGTCCTGGATGTAGTCCTGGATGTAGTCCTGAATGTAGTCCTGGATGTAGTCCTCGAGGTAGTCCTGTATGTAGTCCTCTATGTATTCCTGGATGTAGTCCTCTATGTAGTCCTGAATGTAGTCCTCTAGGTAGTCCTGGATGTAGTCCTCTATGTAGTCCTGGATGTAGTCCTCTAGGTAGTCCTGGATGTAGTCCTGAATGTAGTCCTGGATGTAGTCCTCTATGTAGTCCTGGATGTAGTACTCTATGTAGTCCTGGATGTAGTCCTGGATGAGTCCTGAATGTAGTCCTGGATGTAGTCCTCTATGTCGTCCTGGATGTAGTCCTGAATGTAGTCCTCTATGTAGTCCTGGATGTAGTCCTCTATGTAGTCCTGGATGTAGTCCTCTATGTAGTCCTGAATGTAGTCCTCTATGTAGTCCTGGATGTAGTCCTCTATGTATTCCTCTATGTAGTCCTGAATGCAGTCCTCTATGTAGTCCTGGATGTAGTCCTCTAGGTAGTCCTGGATGTAGTCCTGAATGTAGTCCTCTATGTAGTCCTGGATGTAGTCCTCTATGTAGTCCTGAATGTAGTCCTCTATGTAGTCCTGGATGTAGTCCTCTATGTAGTCCTGAATGTAGTCCTCTATGTAGTCCTGGATGTAGTCCTGAATGTAGTCCTCTATGTAGTCCTGAATGTAGTCCTCTATGTAGTCCTGGATGTAGTCCTCTATGTAGTCCTGAATGTAGTCCTCTATGTAGTCCTGAATGTAGTCCTCTATGTAGTCCTGGATGTAGTCCTGAATGTAGTCCTCTATGTAGTCCTGGATGTAGTCCTGAATGTAGTCCTCTATGTAGTCCTGGATGTAGTCCTCTATGTAGTCCTGGATGTAGTCCTGCATGTAGTCCTCTATGTAGTCCTGATGTAGTCCTCTATGTAGTCCTGAATGTAGTCCTCTATGTAGTCCTGAATGCTGCGTCCTCTTTTCTTCCTTTCTGATTTATATTTAGCGTCTTGTGAGTTTTATCTTCCCCTTAAAAACAAGATTTCATAAAGTAATGTTTTAAAAATGTTTAAATCGTGTCTTTAAAACAGTCGTGAAACCATCAGAATAATATTTTATCTTTTCTTTATCTTTTTTGTTTCAGTTTTCCTGAATCAGAATCCTTCCCTTTCATCACGTTCTCTCCACTTTGGTTGATTTCTTTTCTTTTGACTTCTACTTTCAGCCATTTTGCATCCCGATGACTTTGTAGGAACCAAACTGCGACTTTATCCAGACAAACTTCTTCCTGCTAAACCTCCGAAGAAAAAAGGATAAAAAAAGAAGTGCTAAGTGTGTGCTTGGTAAGGCTGGGCCGTGCTAACGGGCTAACGGGCTACGGCTAACACAAGGCTAAGGCCACCAGACCGCCAAGAGAAGGCAAGTAGTCCTCCGGCTACGACCGACCGGTTTAAAGTTCGCAAAGTAACAACCAGCGTTTTTTTGACCAGCTGCCAGGCACTAAGCTAGCATGCTAGACTAGCTACACACTAAAATAAACGGCTAACGAGCCGGCTAACGTTGTTAGTGCCGGCTCGTGTTCCCTAAACTGTAACAAGTATTTTGTAGATACGAAACAACGTTAGTATGCTAACGTTGTTTTTAGTTTTTTAGTGACGAGGCGTAATATCCGACCTGTTTGTCGATAAACAACAAGCAACGGATAAAACCTCGTAGAACTAAGATCGTAAGAAAGTTGTTTTTTGGTGTCGATTTACCGGCTAAAAAGATTCTGTGGTTAAAAACATAAAAAAAAGCTTTGTTCCCTCCGTCAGCGCCGCGTGTTGTTGACGTGTTGTTGACGTGTGTTTGATGTCTTGTTGACGTGTGTTTGACGTGTTGTTGGCGTGTTGTTTGACATTTTGTTGACGTGTGTTTGACGTGTTGTTGACGTGTGTTTGATGTCTTGTTGATGTGTGTTTGACGTGTTGTTGGCGTGTTGTTGACGTGTGTTTGACGTGTTGTTGACGTGTGTTTGACGTGTTGTTGGCGTGTTGTTGACGTGTGTTTGACGTCTTGTTGACGTGTTTGGAGTGAAAGTGTGCTGCTTGTCACTTTAATCCTGTGAGGTCACTTCCTGTCTCGCTGAACGCATTTCCCATAAAGTTTCCTTCAGCTCGGCCGAGCGGCCCATTCGACCGCTGAGTTTCTTGTCCCTGAACGCACCTCCGCGTCAGACGCCGCGCAGACGCAGCCGTGAAACGTAAAACAAGCGCTCCTCCTCCCAACTGGACAAAACCCTTTTTGTTTTATGCGGTTCCCATCCGGCCGCCGTGGCTCACGAGCGCCGCTTCACAACTCTGCCGCCGCGGCGAGCGCGGGGTGCGCCCGCCCTCAGCTGACCAGCTTCGGCAGCACCGTCCTCGGCTGGATGTTCCCGTTGGCGTCGGTGATCGCCGCCAAGTTAGTCCTGGTTTTGGAGGAGGAGGAGGAGGTGGCGGTCGAGGAGGTGGCGGCGGCGAGCTTGGATATGGAGGTGAAGGCGCCGTCGGCGCCGGTTCCGCGTTTGGAGGCGACGGCGGCGGAGGAGGAGGAGGTTTTGTCGGCGGCGCCGGTCGGTGGCTTGGGGAGCCGCCTCCTCAGCCACGGGTGGCGCAGCGCCTGGCTGGGCGTCATCCGGAGCGCCGGGTCCCACTCCAGGCACTGCTTCAGGAAGTCCAGGAACAGCGGGTCGTCGCCGCCCTTCAGCGCCGCGCTCCAGTCCTTGCTGCCCGGCGCGCCGCGTACCTTCCCGCGCCGCGAGCGCCCGGCGTTCAGCACGGCGGTGCCGTCGGGCAGCGTGGTGACGGTGCAGTACCGCGGGTAACCTTTGGAGGACACGAAGTTCTTGGCCCGCTTGGAGGCGTCCAGCAGCTTCTGGCCCGGCATGCCCACCAGCTCCATGATGCACGCCAGCTGGTCCGCCTCGTCCTCGCCCGGCAACAGCGGGTAGCCGGTCAGCAGCTCGGCCAGGATGCAGCCCAGGGACCACATGTCGATGGGCATCCCGTACCTGGAGCCTGGTGGGGGGGGGGGGGGGGGGGAGGGGGCAGGTAACACACCTGGATCCAATGATGCTGATCATAGGGTATGTATATATAAATATTATATTATATATATAATATATACAATATATATATATTATATTATATATATACACAATATACATATATATATTATATAATATTATATATACAATGTATATATATATTATATATGTATATATATGCAATATATATATATATTATATATATACAGTATATATATAATATATTAATATAATATATATGTATATATATATGTACATATATTATATATATATAAATAATATATATATACAATATATATATATAATATATATATATATATAATATATATATAAATTATATATGGATATATATATATGTATATATATACAATACATATATATATAATATATATATATATACATATAAAATATATATACAATATATATATATCTTATGTATATATGGACTCACCCAGGATGACCTCCGGTGCTCGGTAGAATCGTGACTGGATGTAGGTGTAAACTCTCTGATGTTCATAACAGCTGGAACCAAAATCTATGACCTGGAGACAAGAGAATAGTTTAATACACACACACACACACACACACACACATACACACACACATTACACACACACACACACAAATACACACACATGCATATTACATTACATTTAGCTGACGCCTTTATCTAAAAACACACACACACACAAATACACACACACACATATTACATTACATTTAGCTGACGCCTTTATCTAAAAATACACACGCACATACACACACACTGCCCCCCCGCCACATTGATGCCGCTGCGGCCCCCCTCACCTTGATGCCCCCCCCACCTCACCTTGATGCCGCTGCGGCCCCCCTCACCTTGATGCCCCCCCCCTCACCTTGATGCCCGCCCACCTCACCTTGATGCCGCTGCCCCTCACCTTGATGCCGCTGCCCCTCACCTTGATTCCCCTCACCTTGATGCCGCCAGGCCCCTCACCTTGATGCCCCCTCACCTTGATGTGCCCCCTCACCTTGATGCCGCCATGGCCCCTCACCTTGATTCCCCTCACCTTGATGCCGCTCGGCCCCTCACCTTGATGCCCCCTCACCTTGATGTGCCCCCTCACCTTGATGCCGCCGGCCCCTCACCTTGATGCCCCCTCATCTTGATGTGCCCCCTCATCTTGATGTGCCCCTCATCTTGATGCCGCTGCCCCTCACCTTGATGCCCCTCACCTTGATGCCGCTGTGGCCCCTCACCTTGATGCCCCCCTCACCTTGATTGTGCCCCTCACCTTGATGCCGCTGCCCCTCATCTTGATGTGCCCCCTCATCTTGATGCGCTCGCCCCCTCACCTTGATGCCCCTCACCTTGATGCCGCCGGCCCCTCACCTTGATGCCCCCCTCATTTTGATGTGCCCCCTCATCTTGATGCCGCTGCGGCCCCCCTCACCTTGATGCCCCCCTCTCACCTTGATGCCGCTGCGGCCCTGCTGCTTCAGCAGGATGTTCTCGGGCTTCAGGTCGCAGTGGATGATGCGGTTGCGCTGCAGCGCCTCCAGGCACTGCAGCAGCGAGTGGGAGAACTTGCGGACCAGCGGCAGGCTGAAGCCCTGGAACTTGTTCTTCTTGATGAGCTCGTACAGGTTCATGCTCAGCAGCTCGAAGGTCATGCAGATGTGCGAGCGGAAGGTGAAGTTCTCCAGCATGTGGATCACGTTCATGCTGGAGTCCTGGTCCTGCTTCCTCAGGTGCTCCAGGATGCGGATCTCCTCCGCCGCCTGCCGGTGGAACCGCTTCTCGTTGCGGACCATCTTCAGGGCCACGTGGGTCTGGGACCGGTGGTCGAAGGCCTTCACCACCTGGGGGGCAACGTTACAGGAGGAGGAGTATTACTAGTAGTAGTACTCTACTTCACCTGTAGTCCTCTAGTTGACCTGTAGTCCTCTAGTCCACCTTGGTCTGCTAGTCCACCTTGGTCCTCTAGTCCACCTGTAGTCCTCTAGTTGACCTGTAGTCCTCTAGTCCACCTTGGTCCTCTAGTCCACCTGTAGTCCTCTAGTTGACCTGTAGTCCTCTAGTCCACCTGTAGTACTCTAGTTGACCTGTAGTCCTCTAGTCCACCTTGGTCCTCTAGTCCACCTGTAGTCCTCTAGTTGACCTGTAGTCCTCTAGTTGACCTGTAGTCCTCTAGTCCACCTGTAGTACTCTAGTTGACCTGTAGTCCTCTAGTCCACCTGTAGTCCTCTAGTCCACCTGTAGTCCTCTAGTTGACCTGTAGTCCTCTAGTCCACCTGTAGTCCTCTAGTTGACCTGTAGTCCTCTAGTCCACCTGTAGTCCTCTAGTCCACCTGTAGTCCTCTAGTCCACCTGTAGTCCTCTAGTCCACCTGTAGTCCTCTAGTCCACCTGTAGTCCTCTAGTTGACCTGTAGTCCTCTAGTCCACCTGTAGTCCTCTAGTTGACCTGTAGTCCTCTAGTTGACCTGTAGTCCTCTAGTCCACCTGTAGTCCTCTAGTTGACCTGTAGTCCTCTAGTCCACCTGTAGTCCTCTAGTCCACCTGTAGTCCTCTAGTTGACCTGTAGTCCTCTAGTCCACCTGTAGTCCTCTAGTTGACCTGTAGTCCTCTAGTCCACCTGTAGTCCTCTAGTTGACCTGTAGTCCTCTAGTCCACCTGTAGTCCTCTAGTCCACCTGTAGTAGTTGACCTGTAGTCCTCTAGTCCACCTGTAGTCCTCTAGTTGACCTGTAGTCCTCTAGTCCACCTGTAGTCCTCTAGTTGACCTGTAGTCCTCTAGTCCACCTGTAGTCCTCTAGTTGACCTGTAGTCCTCTAGTCCACCTGTAGTCCTCTAGTCCACCTGTAGTCCTCTAGTTGACCTGTAGTCCTCTAGTCCACCTGTAGTCCTCTAGTTGACCTGTAGTCCTCTAGTCCACCTGTAGTCCTCTAGTTGACCTGTAGTCCTCTAGTCCACCTGTAGTCCTCTAGTCCACCTGTAGTCCTCTAGTCCACCTGTAGTCCTCTAGTTGACCTGTAGTCCTCTAGTCCACCTGTAGTCCTCTAGTTGACCTGTAGTCCTCTAGTCCACCTGTAGTACTCTAGTTGACCTGTAGTCCTCTAGTCCACCTGTAGTACTCTAGTTGACCTGTAGTCCTCTAGTCCACCTGTAGTCCTCTAGTTGACCTGTAGTCCTCTAGTCCACCTGTAGTACTCTAGTTGACCTGTAGTCCTCTAGTCCACCTGTAGTAGTTGACCTGTAGTCCTCTTGTCCACCTGTAGTCCTCTAGTTGACCTGTAGTCCTCTAGTCCACCTGTAGTCCTCTAGTTGACCTGTAGTCCTCTAGTCCACCTGTAGTCCTCTAGTTGACCTGTAGTCCTCTAGTCCACCTGTAGTAGTTGACCTGTAGTCCTCTAGTCCACCTTGGTCCTCTAGTCCACCTGTAGTAGTTGACCTGTAGTCCTCTAGTCCACCTGTAGTCCTCTAGTCCACCTGTAGTCCTCTAGTTTACCTGTAGTCCTCTAGTCCACCTGTAGTCCTCTAGTTGACCTGTAGTCCTCTAGTCCACCTGTAGTCCTCTAGTTGACCTGTAGTCCTCTAGTCCACCTGTAGTCCTCTAGTTGACCTGTAGTCCTCTAGTCCACCTGTAGTCCTCTAGTCCACCTGTAGTCCTCTAGTTGACCTGTAGTCCTCTAGTCCACCTGTAGTAGTTGAACTGTAGTCCTCTAGTCCACCTGTAGTAGTTGACCTGTAGTCCTCTAGTCCACCTGTAGTAGTTGACCTGTAGTCCTCTAGTCCACCTGTAGTAGTTGACCTGTAGTCCTCTAGTCCACATGTAGTCCTCTAGTTGACCTGTAGTCCTCTAGTCCACCTGTAGTCCTCTAGTTGACCTGTAGTCCTCTAGTTGACCTGTAGTCCTCTAGTCCACCTGTAGTCCTCTAGTTGACCTGTAGTCCTCTAGTCCACCTGTAGTCCTCTAGTCCACCTGTAGTCCTCTAGTTGACCTGTAGTCCTCTAGTCCACCTGTAGTAGTTGACCTGTAGTCCTCTAGTCCACCTGTAGTCCTCTAGTCCACCTGTAGTCCTCTAGTTGACCTGTAGTCCTCTAGTTGACCTGTAGTCCTCTAGTCCACCTGTAGTACTCTAGTTGACCTGTAGTCCTCTAGTCCACCTTGGTCCTCTAGTCCACCTGTAGTAGTTGACCTGTAGTCCTCTAATCCACCTGTAGTCCTCTAGTCCACCTGTAGTCCTCTAGTTGACCTGTAGTCCTCTAGTCCACCTGTAGTCCTCTAGTTGACCTGTAGTCCTCTAGTTGACCTGTAGTCCTCTAGTCCACCTGCCACCTGTAGTCCTCTAGTTGACCTGTAGTCCTCTAGTCCACCTGTAGTCCTCTAGTTGACCTGTAGTCCTCTAGTTGACCTGTAGTCCTCTAGTCCACCTGTAGTCCTCTAGTCCACCTGTAGTCCTCTAGTTGACCTGTAGTCCTCTAGTCCACCTGTAGTAGTTGACCTGTAGTCCTCTAGTCCACCTGTAGTCCTCTAGTCCACCTGTAGTACTCTAGTTGACCTGTAGTCCTCTAGTTGACCTGTAGTACTCTAGTTGACCTGTAGTCCTCTAGTCCACCTGTAGTTCTCTAGTTGACCTGTAGTACTCTAGTTGACCTGTAGTCCTCTAGTCCACCTGTAGTACTCTAGTTG
Organism: Pseudoliparis swirei; assembly: GCF_029220125.1. Taxonomy (NCBI): domain Eukaryota; kingdom Metazoa; phylum Chordata; class Actinopteri; order Perciformes; family Liparidae; genus Pseudoliparis; species Pseudoliparis swirei. The sequence continues at coordinate 1,608,228 of NC_079397.1, forward strand.
ACCTGTAGTCCTCTAGTCCACCTTGGTCCTCTAGTCCACCTGTAGTCCTCTAGTTGACCTGTAGTACTCTAGTCCACCTGTAGTCCTCTAGTCCACCTGTAGTCCTCTAGTTGACCTGTAGTCCTCTAGTCCACCTGTAGTCGTTGACCTGTAGTCCTCTAGTCCACCTGTAGTCCTCTAGTTGACCTGTAGTACTCTAGTTGACCTGTAGTCCTCTAGTCCACCTGTAGTCCTCTAGTTGACCTGTAGTCCTCTAGTCCACCTGTAGTAGTTGACCTGTAGTCCTCTTGTCCACCTGTAGTCCTCTAGTTGACCTGTAGTCCTCTAGTCCACCTGTAGTCCTCTAGTTGACCTGTAGTCCTCTAGTCCACCTGTAGTAGTTGACCTGTAGTCCTCTAGTCCACCTTGGTCCTCTAGTCCACCTGTAGTAGTTGACCTGTAGTCCTCTAGTCCACCTGTAGTCCTCTAGTTGACCTGTAGTCCTCTAGTCCACCTGTAGTCCTCTAGTTGACCTGTAGTCCTCTAGTCCACCTGTAGTACTCTAGTTGACCTGTAGTCCTCTAGTCCACCTGGAGTAGTTGACCTGTAGTCCTCTTGTCCACCTGTAGTCCTCTAGTTGACCTGTAGTCCTCTAGTCCACCTGTAGTCCTCTAGTTGACCTGTAGTCCTCTAGTCCACCTGTAGTAGTTGACCTGTAGTCCTCTAGTCCACCTGTAGTAGTTGACCTGTAGTCCTCTAGTCCACCTGTAGTAGTTGACCTGTAGTCCTCTAGTCCACCTGTCGTAGTTGACCTGTCGTCCTCTAGTCCACCTGTCATAGTTGACCTGTCGTCCTCTAGTCCACCTGTAGTAGTTGACCTGTCGTCCTCTAGTCCACCTGTAGTCCTCTAGTTGACCTGTAGTCCTCTAGTCCACCTGTAGTAGTTGACCTGTAGTCCTCTAGTCCACCTGTAGTAGTTGACCTGTAGTCCTCTAGTCCACCTGTAGTAGTTGACCTGTAGTCCTCTAGTCCACCTGTCGTAGTTGACCTGTCGTCCTCTAGTCCACCTGCAGTGGTTGACCTGTCGTCCTCTAGTCCACCTGCAGTAGTTGACCTGTCGTCCTCTAGTCCACCTGCAGTAGTTGACCTGTCGTCCTCTAGTCCACCTGCAGTAGTTGACCTGTCGTCCTCTAGTCCACCTGTAGTAGTTGACCTGTCGTCCTCTAGTCCACCTGCAGTAGTTGACCTGTCGTCCTCTAGTCCACCTGTAGTAGTTGACCTGTCGTCCTCTAGTCCACCTGCAGTGGTTGACCTGTCGTCCTCTAGTCCACCTGCAGTAGTTGACCTGTCGTCCTCTAGTCCACCTGCAGTAGTTGACCTGTCGTCCTCTAGTCCACCTGCAGTAGTTGACCTGTCGTCCTCTAGTCCACCTGTCGTAGTTGACCTGTCGTCCTCTAGTCCACCTGTCGTAGTTGACCTGTCGTCCTCTAGTCCACCTGCAGTAGTTGACCTGTCGTCCTCTAGTCCACCTGCAGTAGTTGACCTGTCGTCCTCTAGTCCACCTGTCGTAGTTGACCTGTCGTCCTCTAGTCCACCTGCAGTAGTTGACCTGTCGTCCTCTAGTCCACCTGCAGTAGTTGACCTGTCGTCCTCTAGTCCACCTGCAGTAGTTGACCTGACGTCCAGTCCACCTGTAGTAGTTGACCCTCTAGTCCACCTGTAGTAGTTGACCTGTCGTCCTCTAGTCCACCTGCAGTAGTTGACCTGTCGTCCTCTAGTCCACCTGCAGTAGTTGACCTGTCGTCCTCTAGTCCACCTGCAGTAGTTGACCTGTCGTCCTCTAGTCCACCTGCCGTAGTTGACCTGTCGTCCTCTAGTCCACCTGCAGTAGTTGACCTGTCGTCCTCTAGTCCACCTGTAGTAGTTGACCTGTCGTCCTCTAGTCCACCTGCAGTAGTTGACCTGTCATCCTCTAGTCCACCTGTAGTAGTTGACCTGTCGTCCTCTAGTCCACCTGCAGTAGACCTGTCGCCCTAGTCCACCTGCAGTAGTTGACCTGTCGTCCTCTAGTCCACCTGTAGTAGTTGACCTGTCGTCCTCTAGTCCACCTGTAGTAGTTGACCTGTCGTCCTCTAGTCCACCTGCAGTAGTTGACCTGTCGTCCTCTAGTCCACCTGTAGTAGTTGACCTGTCGTCCTCTAGTCCACCTGTAGTAGTTGACCTGTCGTCCTCTAGTCCACCTGCAGTCCTCTAGTCCACCTGTAGTAGTTGACCTGTCGTCCTCTAGTCCACCTGCAGTAGTTGACCTGTCATCCTCTAGTCCACCTGTAGTAGTTGACCTGTCGTCCTCTAGTCCACCTGTAGTAGTTGACCTGTCGTCCTCTAGTCCACCTGCAGTAGTTGACCTGTCGTCCTCTAGTCCACCTGTAGTCCTCTAGTCCACCTGCAGTAGTTGACCTGTCGTCCTCTAGTCCACCTGTAGTAGTTGACCTGTCGTCCTCTAGTCCACCTGTAGTAGTTGACCTGTCGTCCTCTAGTCCACCTGTAGTAGTTGACCTGTCGTCCTCTAGTCCACCTGTAGTAGTTGACCTGTCGTCCTCTAGTCCACCTGCAGTAGTTGACCTGTCGTCCTCTAGTCCACCTGCAGTAGTTGACCTGTCGTCCTCTAGTCCACCTGCAGTAGTTGACCTGTCGTCCTCTAGTCCACCTGTAGTAGTTGACCTGTCGTCCTCTAGTCCACCTGTAGTAGTTGACCTGTCGTCCTCTAGTCCACCTGCAGTAGTTGACCTGTCGTCCTCTAGTCCACCTGCAGTAGTTGACCTGTCGTCCTCTAGTCCACCTGTAGTAGTTGACCTGTCGCCTCTAGTCCACCTGTAGTAGTTGACCTGTCGTCCTCTAGTCCACCTGTAGTAGTTGACCTGTCGTCCTCTAGTCCACCTGTAGTAGTTGACCTGTCGTCCTCTAGTCCACCTGTAGTAGTTGACCTGTCGTCCTCTAGTCCACCTGCAGTCCTCTAGTCCACCTGTAGTAGTTGACCTGTCGTCCTCTAGTCCACCTGCAGTAGTTGACCTGTCGTCCTCTAGTCCACCTGCAGTAGTTGACCTGTCGCCTCAGTCCACCTGTAGTTGACCTGTCGTCCTCTAGTCCACCTGCCGTAGTTGACCTGTCGTCCTCTAGTCCACCTGCAGTAGTTGACCTGTCGTCCTCTAGTCCACCTGCAGTAGTTGACCTGTCGTCCTCTAGTCCACCTGTAGTAGTTGACCTGTCGTCCTCTAGTCCACCTGTAGTAGTTGACCTGTCGTCCTCTAGTCCACCTGCCGTAGTTGACCTGTCGTCCTCTAGTCCACCTGCAGTAGTTGACCTGTCGTCCTCTAGTCCACCTGCAGTAGTTGACCTGTCGTCCTCTAGTCCACCTGTAGTAGTTGACCTGTCGTCCTCTAGTCCACCTGTAGTAGTTGACCTGTCGTCCTCTAGTCCACCTGCCGTAGTTGACCTGTCGTCCTCTAGTCCACCTGCAGTAGTTGACCTGTCGTCCTCTAGTCCACCTGTAGTAGTTGACCTGTCGTCCTCTAGTCCACCTGTAGTAGTTGACCTGTCGTCCTCTAGTCCACCTGTCGTAGTTGACCTGTCGTCCTCTAGTCCACCTGCAGTCCTCTAGTCCACCTGGGTCCTGCTCACCTGTCCGAAGCTGCCCTTGCCGATGACCTTGAGCACCTCGTAGCGGTAGGCGATGTGGTCGTGGGGGACGTGGATGTAGGATCCCTGGTCGTCGTCGTAGCCGCCGTTGTTGGCTCCGCCCATCACCCCCGAGCGCTTCTTAGCATTCGGGCCCACGAAATACACTGAGAGGAGGAGGAGAGGGGGGGGTGAGTCCTCCGTGGACCGGACCATTGCTGTGTTAGCCGCGGGGGGGGGGGCGCTCACCCTCGGGGTAGCCGAACACCTCGTGGTGCTCCAGCGACGACATCTTGGACATGAACTGCTTCATGGCCGCCTCCGGCGTCTGGTAGCCGGGCTTCGGCTTCCCCTCCGACGACGACTTGGCGGAGGAGGCGCCGCCCTGCCGGCAGTCGGGGGGGGGCTCGGGGGCCGAGGGCTGCCGGGCCGGCTGGGGGAGGCCTGTCCTGGAGGAGGAGGAGGAGGAGGAGGAGCACAGAGGAGCCAGGAGCCCGTTGGGCTGGGACGTCAGAACAGGACGCTTGTTGGTGTTCTCCTCCTGCAGCGGGGGGGCCTCCGACATGGCGGCTTTAGGGCCTCCCTGAGGAGGAGGAGGAGGAGGAGGAGGAGCACAGAGAAGACAGGAGAGGAGGAGGAAGGAGACACAAATAAATGTGAAAGTGAAACTAACTAACTAAGAACTATTCGGTGAAGTCCTAAATCCCCGATGTTCCTGAACACAACATCAGAGACGCTCCACTGTTTGAGGATTACTAATTAATAATTAATAACGTTGATCAATAACAACAACAGAGAGACAGCTGTCTCATTGTGTCACTCCCCGTTGCCGTGGTGACCAGCACACCTGGGTTCTCTCAGAGGACACACACACACACTGCTGCTCAGTTCAAAGACCTGTTGTGTGTGTATGTGTGTTTCCGTCTGTTTGTGTGTGTTTCTATGTGTGTGTGTGTGCGTGTGTTTGTGTGTGTTTCTGTGTGTGTGTGCGTGTGTTTGTGTGTGTTTCTTTGTGCGTGTGTGTATCTGTGTGTTTCTATGTGTGTGTGTGCGTGTGTGTGTGTTTCTATGTGTGTGTGTGCGTGTTTGTGTGTGTTTCTTTGTGCGTGTGTGTATCTGTGTGTTTCTATGTGCGTGTGTGCGTGTGTTTCTATGTGTGTGTGTGTGTGTGTGTGTGTGTGTTGTGGCCAGTTAGGATTAATGTGTCAAAACAAGGAAGTGAGTCAAGAGTTTAAGATATTTAAATATATATTGTGTAATAAAATGTAATTAAACCTTAACTCAGTTATATAATGAATCATTCATACCACTGGTGATCGTTCAGGGGGTCAAAGGTCGCACAATCTGCTCGGCCAATCGGACGAGTCAGATCGGCTGTTTCATAATCAATAAATAAAAGTCTTACGGGAACAACCTGCTAATGCTAACGGTCACTCTGGAGTTAATGGAGTAAACAGCTCCTTTAAAACCATTAGTGTGTGTGTGTGTGTTTGTGTGTCTTCAAGCCACCCTATAAACCAATCAGCTGTTTAAAGCCTCCCGGAGCAGAGGCTATTATTAGCCACGTGGCTACAGCTGACTGTTCCTACTCAGAGGAGCTAACAACACTAGCCTTAAGTTTGTATATATATATATATATATATTAGGGCTGTCAATCGATTAAAAAAGAATTAACTAATTAATCGCACATTTTGAAATTCATTAATCGCGATTAAAAAAAAAAGTTCTTCTTTTTTTTAAAGACCAAACTTCACACAGAGCTGTGTTTTCAAAGAGGCTCCGACCTATAAAGTGCCAGCGAGGTATTTAATATTGTGGATGATAAATTGTTTCTTCAGTGAAACATCAGATTAGTAAAAAAAATATATATATTGAGACCCCATTGGTCCTGTCATCTTTACCACTGAACAGCAGAACCAGTGGCCTTGGTAACTGACTGACATTCACATATGTCACGTTAACCCTCTGGAGGCTGGGGGCATTTTATACATTTTACAAAAACATGTAAATTCACCTTTTAAAGGCATTTGCATATGACACATACCCACGTGTTCTACATCAAACATTCCAGAACAATCTCAGCTCTATTCATTGTCCTCGCGCCGTGTTCTCTGGTTCTCTGACTGACAGGCTGCTAATGAGCCTAACCTGTGAGGTGGGAGGTCCTTTGTGATTTACTGAGTGTTCATTGGTTGTTTTTTTCGCTAAATATTGACAGACAAACGGATTGACAAATCATGGTGAAGGTTTCGTGTGACGAGTTCTTTCCGCGCCGCGTCACCCGACACGTCGCCCCTTAGTTCCTCTGTGGATCAGAGGAGCAGACAGGAGGAAGGAGGAGCAGACGGCAGACACTCAAAGGAGTGCAAAAACGTCAACAAACACCGGAAGTAAACAAAGTTGCGGTAATTGCGTTAAAATATTTTAGTGCGTTAATCGCGGCCAAATTAATCGCATAGATTAACGCATTAACGCTGACAGCCCTAATATATATATATATATATATACATATATATTTCTATTAGGGCTGGGCACGTTAACGCGTTAATCTTGCGTTAACGCAGCACTTAATTAACGCCGACAATTATTTTATCGCGCATTAACGCATGTTTTTTTTTATTTTTATTTTTTTATAATGTAAATTTTTTTTTAATAATTTTTTTAGACAAAAGACAATACATAGACATAACACCTAGAGGACTATAAACAATGCAGACGACAAAACAATGGACATAACATCATAAAGTCAGAGTATTTGTGGGGGAAAAAGAATCTCAACAAATGACAGCAGGTATGAGACGCCCTCAAGACACACGTCACACAGAGAATACACGAGTTGTATGAAAAGGAGAGGACTGCAAAGCGACAGCGTCACAACGTGCTGCTGCTCTCATGGGGACGACTGGACATCGGGGGACCAGACGTCCAGTTTTCCCCGGACATGTCCTGCTTTTGAGCCCTAAAAAATGCGTCCGGCAGGGATTCCAAAAACGTCCGGGATTTTGCTTCGTCGGATATTTGTTTTTCTCTGGGTTTTCATAAACTCGTATTTACCCCTGACAAGTTTTGGAAATGGTATCTCCCTTCTTACGTGAGCTCTGACTGTAGAGAGGACAGTCATTGGTCGACTGATCTCAGGGTTGCCAGATACACGATAATTATCCTCCAAATACAACCATTTTGAGCCTTTGGTGCGATACTTCACCATCTCCAATCTGGCAACACGGAGCACCTCGCCGCCTCCACTAGTTCATTGTTGTTTGTGCGGCATGCTATACACTACAACCAGCGTCGCCGCTCCCATAATGCACTACGCGCTGTGCGTAGGGCACAAAGTCCTGAGGGGGCTCCACAAAATAGGCAACTAAAAAATCCTCATAGTTATAATAATTATGCCGATATTATTTCAGTCTAGAAATATTAGGCACCTTTTAGGCATGTATATCACAAAACAGGCAGAACAAGAGAGATGTTTAATCTCAGCCCCCAGACGAAGTGTCCTCTTTTTCACAAACTCAAATCTGGTCACCCTACTGGACATCACTCTGTAACCACAATGACCTCGGAGTGACTGTGCATTATATTGATGAGAAGTGGGCGCTGCATTCACACGCCCTGACTGATGAAAACAGAGGAGACACATGATGCTGAAACGTGCGCGGACACTTTACTGAAGTTGCACAGCAGTGGAATGTGACAAATAAAGTCACCACACTGAGCAGATAGAGCACCAGAGATGATCGCTGCTGCGAGACGACTGCCTTTGATCATGTCCCTGCTTCACAGTCTCCAGCGTTCTGTCACAGTGTCTCTGCATAACAGTGCATTTGACAATGTCCTGACAGATTTTATGGCACTTTAGTTCATATGGCAGAACATTTAAAATAAGTGTCAAGTTCTAGGAATTGACAAACTGCACTGAAAGTGTTTTCTGGTGTCTCACTCTAACAGGGACAACACATGTTATGGCACTTTCATTCATATGGCAGAACATTTCAAATAGAAGTGCGCTATACACTACTTTTGAATGAATTATTGGATTTTGCGTATACAAATGCGATTAATCAGGGAAATCATGCGATTAATCGCGATTAAAATCTGTTATCGTTGCCCAGCCCTAGTTTTAATGTGAAATGTTTACTGTGTGTGTGTGTGTGTGTGTGTTTTTTAATCGCGATTAATCGCATGATTTCCCTGATTAATCGCGATTAAAAAATTTAATCGTTGCCCAGCCCTAATTTCTATATATTTATACATCTATATTTCTATATATATTATATATGTATATATATATATCTAAATGTATGTAGGCCGACAATCTGTCATGTCGTCTGCCGCAACCACTTTAGTCCACAGGGGGCACCAGAGCCAACACTACCACTTTAGCCCACAGGGGGCACCAGAACCAACACTACCACTTTAGCCCACAGGGGGCAGAACCAACACTACCACTTTAGCCCACAGGGGGCAGCAGAACCAACACTACCACTTTAGTCCACAGGGGGCACCAGAACCAACACTACCACTTTAGCCCACAGGGGGCAGAACCAACACTACCACTTTAGTCCACAGGGGGCAGCAGAACCAACACTACCACTTTAGTCCACAGGGGGCAGCAGAACCAACACTACCACTTTAGCCCACAGGGGGCACCAGAGCCAACACTCCCACTTTAGTCCACAGGGGGCAGCAGAACCATCACTGCCACTTTAGTCCACAGGGGGCAGAACCATCACTACCACTTTAGTCCACAGGGGGCAGAACCAACACTACCACTTTAGTCCACAGGGGGCAGAACCAACACTACCACTTTAGTCCACAGGGGGCAGCAGAACCAACACTACCACTTTAGTCCACAGGGGGCAGAACCAACACACAGAGAGTAACCGTGGTACCGGCAGCGCGTTGTGGTTGTGGTTGATGTTGCGGAATCGCGGCAGCGCAGCAGGCGACGTCGTCTGGGAGCCACCGGAGTAAACCGGCTCTCCCGCTTTGCCTGGGAACAAAGAGAAGATCACATGACGCTCACTTTACAGACATTTAAAGTTACATAAGAACTTGTGGAATAGAAGGATAAAAAACAATGGAATAGAAATAGAGACATACGTGAAAAACTATCGAGTGAAAAAAAAAAAAAACTGAAAAAGTGAAATATAAAAATACAAAGTGATACCAACACCAGTTTCCAATGGAAACTACAATAAAAAGTAATATTGAGCATGATAATTGTTAATGATATTGAAATATATTGAAGGAGTAAAAAAGAAAAAAAACTGAAAATGACCAAAATATCATTAAAAATACTCAAAACACAATCAGATACTCAGAACTAAGTACATCCACTCAAGTGTACTTAAATGCAATTGTGAGGTGCCTGTAATTGAGTATTTCCATTACATGCTCCTTTATACTTCTACATATACATATATATAAATATGATATCTTTGGGACCTTGAATGCTCCATAATTAAACATTCTCACCATTTTACTATAAGTTTAGAATATGACACTCAGAAGTACTTCCCCGAACATGTTTGTGGTCCTGTGTACTAAAGTACCAGGATGTGTGTACTAAAGTACCAGGATGTGTGTACTAAAGTACGAGGATGTGTGGACTAAAGTACCAGGATGTTTGGACTAAAGTACCAGGATGTGTGTACTAAAGTACGAGGATGTGTGGACTAAAGTACCAGGATGTGTGGACTAAAGTACCAGGATGTGTGGACTAAAGTATCAGGATGTTTGGACTAAAGTACCAGGATGTGTGTACTAAAGTACGAGGATGTTTGGACTAAAGTACCAGGATGTGTGGACTAAAGTACCAAGATGTTTGGACTAAAGTACCAGGATGTTTGGACTAAAGTACCAGGATGTGTGGACTAAAGTATCAGGATGTTTGGACTAAAGTACCAGGATGTGTGGACTAAAGTACCAGGATGTTTGGACTAAAGTACCAGGATGTGTGTACTAAAGTACCAGGATGTGTGGACTAAAGTACCAGGATGTGTGGACTAAAGTACCAGGATGTTTGGACTAAAGTACCAGGATGTGTGGACTAAAGTACCAGGATGTTTGGATTAAAGTACCAGGATGTGTGTACTAAAGTACGAGGATGTTTGGACTAAAGTACCAGGATGTGTGGACTAAAGTACCAGGATGTTTGGACTAAAGTACCAGGATGTGTGTACTAAAGTACCAGGATGTTTGGACTAAAGTACCAGGATGTGTGGACTAAAGTACCAGGATGTGTGGACTAAAGTACCAGGATGTTTGGACTAAAGTACCAGGATGTGTGGACTAAAGTACCAGGATGTTTGGATTAAAGTACCAGGATGTTTGGACTAAAGTACCAGGATGTTTGGACTAAAGTACCAGGATGTTTGGACTGGTGTTTCTCAGCCTCTAACCGCGGCGGTTAGCATAGCTTAGCACAAAGACTGGTCGCGGGGGGAAACTGCTAGCGTGGCTCCTCCGTGTTTCTAAAAGGAGATGTGAAGCCTCGCCGTGCGGCTGCCAGGTTTTGATCCGACAGACGACATGACAGAGTGTCGGCCTTTCGGAGAACACGATGTGTCCGTCGATGCCCCCCCCCCCCCCCCATATCAAATATCACATGACACGGACGCCACCTGGAGGGGGCTAGGGTTTCGTGACACTCGTGTGAGGAACGCGTGGTTGGAATCCCTCCCGACAGACGGCTGCGTTTCCACGGAGACGGTCAGGGTTAGATCCTCACGCGTTCAGACGGGCCGACATCTCGGGCATTTTAGGAATTCCGGCCTCCGTTACTCGAAAACGACAAAACCGGAACGCCGAGGTCTGAACGCCAGAAGCAGCTGCGGCCGCGTTGCCGGGCGCCAGCAGCCGTCTGAAGGGTTTCGGGACGACGTGAAAACAAAGTTTGTGTTTTCTTGTCAATGGAGTGTCGCGGCGGACCCCGGGGGTCTGATTCCTCCAGCGGAGGAAAGTTCATTCATTGGATGTTTTTGCGCTTGATTAAATAAAAAATAATTAGAATTTGTCCGTTATATATTCATTAATTCTCACGTATTCTCCCTTTTATTAATGTCATAAACCCTCCAACACTAACATATCCACGACACTATATATACACCAATATACTGCTTTTTATTGTTATTATTATTATTAATTAGTTTATGAATGTACATATCTGTCACTGTCAATATAACTCCAACACACTGCAGACTATAAGCATCTTTACACACATAATCATCCATAGAGTGAGTATTTATCTCTTTACTCACACAACACTTTTAATTCTTATTTATTGTTGTTTATTGGATCTTTTTACGTACCGTTTATATTTACACTATTTGTCACTAGCAGTCTTTTCTTTACCTTTATCCGTCCACATCTGTTGTCTTTCCTCTTAATTTAAGTACTACCGCTTTAGTCCACAGGGGGCGCCACCAAAAAGAGATTATGATAATAATAATAGATGTTATATGATAAAAGAAGTTATCGTACATGTGTCAGACATCTTTGCGTCTGCGTGGGAACACATCGCTGCAGTATGATGGTGTTACAGGTCGACCTCCTGGCTGTGTTGGGGTCAACAGGTGTACCTAATAAAGTGGCCACGCGTAACGAGCTGAACCCTGAGTGGACCGGCCCGGTCTAAGGAGGATGAAGGTTTCTAAAGCCTCCTAATCCTGGACGTCTACATCTCCTCCTCTCCCTGCAGCTCGACCACAGCATGACAACACATGAAAGGGATCAGAGGTCAAAGGTCACGGCGGACCGCTATCTTAATGCTGCCTGATGATAAGTTTCGTACTTTGGACTCCATTATGTGCTTTGAGGTCCATTTGGTCACAGTGTCCCACCGCTGTTGTGTTGATAATATATATATACTGTATATATATAAATATATATGTGACATATATATTACATATACATATATATGAAATTTATGCTGCAGCACTTTTTCTTTTATCCCAACTTTGCAGAGCAAAATGTGATTTCTTCCAAAAGTGGGTGAGCAAAACAATGTGAGGCAGAAAGTCCTGGGCTAAAGTTAGCCTCGCTGGCGTTTAATTGGGCCTTTAAGGGTTAATTATTAAAATCTCAAGTGCATATTTGCACACAAAACCTCCACTGCATTAAATACAAGTTTAATTCAGCGAAGAAGACGCTGGCCGCCTCGTCACGTGACCTCGATGGGCGGAGCCTGAGGACCACTGACCTCACAGGCCACCGTCCAGGTCCGACACATGGCCTCTTAATCTGACCGCTCGCTGTAATCCAGCCTCCCGGGACGAGCCGGACCCCCGATCCATACGTCTCAATACGTTCTGCTTCACATGGATTCATATTGTTTTAAATGGACCACAATAAGAACAATTAATTCATCGGCATCACAAAAGTTGCTGGTTAAACTATGAATAACTTTACAGGGAAGATAATTAACTGGAGTTCAGATATGTCCTCTCTGTCATAACAAAATATAGAAATTAAACTTCCTTTTCACATAATAATGATTATTTTAATTATTAATCGTTTGGTCTCTAAAAACATGTCAATCAGCTTTTCTCCATAACTCCGAAATATTCAGTTTACCTTAAATATTCACCAAAACAAATTAGATTATTAAACAGATTTAAACTTCTGTTATCCGTTGGTTTAAATAAAAGTAATGTTTTTTATTTTAAATAAGAATATATATATTACAGGCTCCATTTTCATGTATATTTACCTCCTTCAAATTGTCCTTATTTATGTGTCTGTTCATCGTTCGTCGGTTCAGACGCAGCGAGGTGTCGTCACCGGTGTGTGTGTCGCCCCGTAGTGAACACTCCGGTAACGTGTAACTCACACCGGCCGGCCGGTGCTTAACGACGCCGTACAGTACATGAGAAAGTACCTGCAGCGGCGCGGCGGGCACGCCGAATGTGAACGTGACACCGAGCTGGAAATGCCAGAGCGCCGGCGAGCACGCCCGGCATGCTGCTCGACAGGACGGGGAAAGATCTGCAGCAACGTGACCGCACACAGGCAGCGGGGAACACAGTCAGAGAGATTCCTCTGGTTGTATAGAAGTCTCTGCTTCATGTGTTAAAGCTGCATTCTCTCTCCTGACCACCAGGGGGCTCCTCTGGTTGTATAGAAGTATATGCTTCATGTGTTAGAGCTGCATTCTCTCTCCTGACCACCAGGGGGCGACTCCTCTGGTTGTATAGAAGTCTATGCTTCATGCGTTAAAGCTGCATTCTCTCTCCTGGCCACCAGGGGGTGACTCCTCTGGTTGTATAGAAGTCTATGTTTCATGTGTTAGAGCTGCATTCTCTCTCCTGGCCACCAGGGGGCGGCTCCTCTGGTTGTATAGAAGTCTATGCTTCATGTGTTAAAGCTGCATTCTCTCTCCTGACCACCAGGGGGCTCCTCTGGTTGTATAGAAGTCTATGCTTCATCTGTTAGAGCTGCATTCTATCTCCTGACCACCAGGGGGCGACTCCTCTGGTTGTGTAGAAGTCTATGCTTCATGTGTTAAAGCTGCATTCTCTCTTGTGACCACCAGGGGGCGACTCCTCTAGTTGTATAGAAGTCTATGCTTCATGTGTTAGAGCTGCATTCTCTCTCCTGACCACCAGGGGGCGACTCCTCTGGTTGTATAGAAGTCTATGCTTCATGTGTTAAAGCTGTATTCTCTCTCCTGACCACCAGGGGGCGACTCCTGTGGTTGTATAGAAGTCTATGCTTCATGTGTTAAAGCTGTATTCTCTCTCCTGACCACCAGGGGGCGACTCCTCTGGTTGTATAGAAGTCTATGCTTCATGTGTTAGAGCTGCATTCTCTCTCCTGACCACCAGGGGACGACTCCTCTGGTTGTATAGAAGTCTATGCTTCATGTGTTAAAGCTGTATTCTCTCTCCTGACCACCAGGGGGCGACTCCTCTGGTTGTATAGAAGTCTATGCTTCATGTGTTAAAGCTGCATTCTCTCTCCTGACCACCAGGGGGCGACTCCTCTGGTTGTATAGAAGTCTATGCTTCATGTGTTAAAGCTGTATTCTCTCTCCTGACCACCAGGGGGCGACTCCTGTGGTTGTATAGAAGTCTATGCTTCATGTGTTAGAGCTGCATTCTCTCTCCTGGCCACCAGGGGGCGGCTCCTCTGGTTGTATAGAAGTCTATGCTTCATGTGTTAGAGCTGCATTCTCTCTCCTGACCACCAGGGGGTGACTCCTCTGGTTGTATAGAAGTCTATGCTTCATGTGTTAGAGCTGCATTCTCTCTCCTGGCCACCAGGGGGCGGCTCCTCTGGTTGTATAGAAGTCTATGCTTCATGTGTTAGAGCTGCATTCTCTCTCCTGGCCACCAGGGGGCGGCTCCTCTGGTTGTATAGAAGTCTATGCTTCATGTGTTAGAGCTGCATTATCTCTCCTGACCACCAGGGGGCGACTCCTCTGGTTGTATAGAAGTTTATAGAAAGTAACTCTACTTTGTATGTTTCTCAACTTCTGTTCACTGGTTGCAAAAAAATAAAAAATGGCGCCGTGCAGCTCAGCGAACTGAAGGCTTCAAACCCGATGTGTGCCTCCGTCTCTTCTCGTATGCAGCCTATGGAGACGCTAATGTTAGCACATAAAGGGATCAGGGTCCTGATGGTAATATTGACCATTTCTAGACATAAACAATCCAACAATCTGCAGGAATGAAGGTCGATACTGAAACTTTAAATATACTTCATGTCTTTTACAAGTTATTTGCTTTTGTTAGAATCTGGGACAGTGAAATCAAAGGGAAATCTTCTGCCTGGAGCGTTGTGAAGCGCCATCAGACCGCCAACAGGAGGAGAAGCACTGGCCGCAGCTTCCAACCACTAATGAACTGGTAATAAAACCACCGATGGGATGAATACAGGCGGTAAAGTGGAGGATGAGAGACGGGGGAGCCTTTAAAACAGACCATGAAGACACATAAAACTGCATATTCAGTACGACAGGCACTGGGGATGGAAGCCGTCGTGTTGACAACGCGGAGCGAGCCGCCAGTGAGCGAATACAATGAATCCTCTTTGAGCTCCGATAATGCAAAAATAAACAAACTTTGTTGAGTTCAAAGTGTCTCGATAAGCATACGCCGTTTGTCTCTGTGGACACAGACGGCGAGCAAACACTGAACGCATGACGGCATGTAGGGGCGGTCACATGACCCCGATACCCTCTGGAGGGAGCCCTCGTCCACGTGATGATAAACACATTGACGGTACAGTGTAGGGTGAAACTACACCGTACACATCTCTGCTCAGTGACGGTAAGCCCCGCCCTCTAGCACACCCTGTATTATGGTATATTTGACTCTAAATGGACCATAATTGACTAATAATAGCTCGCTAACAGCAGTGAGCATGTGTTGGTCGAGCCACTCGATAGAGATGAGGTGTTTTAAGAGCTGACAGCTGTAAAAAAAGCAGCATAGTGACTTTAAAAAACCCAAAATACAACCCAACTGACCTCTGACTGAACCAAAGCTGTCAGTTGAGCTAGAGGCCAGAAATCCCCCAGAACCAAACACATGTGGAACCCCCAAAAACACCAAATACTATGAAAAACTACCAATAACATTAAACACCACCAAATACTACAACCAAAATACCATCAAATACCACAACCAAAACACAAAGTACCACCAAATACTACCAACAACCACCAAATACCACAAACAACCACCAAATACTGCCATAAATCACTAATAACCAAGAACAAATATCAAATATCACAACCAAAACACAAAGTACCACCATATACCACTAACAAACACCAAATACTACCAACAAACACCAAATACTAACAACAACCACCAACAACACCGAAACCCAGTAACGCGTCCCACCCGAAGCCCCTAAGACGTCGCGAAGTAACCGCGTTATTACGTTAAAACGTGACTACGTTATCGCGTTATTACGTTACTACGTTATCGCGTTATTACGTTACTACGTTATCGCGTTATCGCGTTATTACGCGTTACAGGGCGCTACCAGGAGCTGCTTGTTGCTGTCACTTCTCCGGAAGCTCGCGGGTATAAATAACCCGCCGGCCGCTGGTCCTCCGGAGCTCCGGCCGTTGGTCCTCCGGAGCTCCGGCCGTTGGTCCTCCGGAGCTCCGGCCGCTGGTCCTCCGGAGCTCCGGCCGTTGGTCCTCCGGAGCTCCGGCCCCGGAGGACCAACACGAACACGACTAAACGAGCTTAATGTCACCGGAACAAACGCTCGTTTCCTCCGGTGTGTTCCTTTGGTTTTCTACGGTATCACCGGGAGGTTAACGGCCCTTAAACGGGAAGGAACGAGACGCGAGGGGAGGGGGTCAGCGGGGTGTCCCCGACACTACGGCCGGGCTCGGGCGCCCTCAGGCCGGCTACAGAGGCGGTGCTCACCCGTTGGGAGGACCGAGGATCCGGGCTTCTTGGTTAACATGGCGGCCGCTCCTCTCCTCTGGACACAGAGCGACGGGGACGGGACGCCTCCTCTTCCTCCATCTGCAGCTCCTCCTCTTCCTCCTCCTGCTCCTCCTCCTCTAATCCAATCCACCCTCCTGCTCCTCCTGCTCCTCTTCTTCTTCTTATGCTTCTTCTTCTTATGCTGCTTCTTCTTCTTCTTCTTCTTCTTCTTCTTCTTCTTCTTCTTCTTCTTCTTCTTCTTCTTCTTCTTCTTCGTTACAAGTATAGTATACAATAAAGTATACAATAGTGTAGTATACTAAAGAATGGTAAAGTGTATAATAATACGAGTATTGTAAAGTTAGTATTGTATAACATAGTACACAGTATAATATATTATTGTTGTATATTATATAGTGTTAGTATAGTATAATACCATTGTATTATATTGCATTATACTGTATAATGCAAGTAAAGCATATAGTATACACTATAATATTTTGCTGTTGTTTAGTATAGTACAGTTAGTGTATTCCTATTGTATTCTATAGAATGGTGAAGTACAGTAAAGTATACCAAAGTGTAGTATATTATACTGTGTTATATATACTTGTTGTCTTTCTTGTGTTCCGTCTGAAGTACTTTATTGTTATTTTGCATAGGATTTTGAATTAGTATAATCTTTATTTGACATTATCATGTAATGTTTACTTGTTTGTTATCAATACAAAGATACATAAATAAAGAAAACAATAGAAAACACATATTGACAGTAATCATTGTAATTAAAATTAAGTGTGGGGTTCACAACACCTAAAAACACTAAATAAATAAATAAAGTGACATAAATATATTTGATATGAATTAAAGCTGCTGTATTTTATTTTGACATTTTGCTTTGAAAACACGTCATCTGACTTTTACTGCACAGAGTTGATCCTCTCATCTCCACATCCACCAGAACAACACCAGATCCACGAGGAGCTTCTGATGGATGGAAGTATATATAATGTTATAATAATAATCATAATAATAATAATAATAATAATATAATAATGTTCTCTTTTTGCTCCGGTTTTGGTCTCCTCCTCCTGTTGTTGCCATTTGGATTTTGGCCTCTTCACATCGCTCATTTTTAAACGTCTTAAAGATCTTACACACTGCACCTTAAAGCCGACCATGAGACTTTTAATTTGTTAAACAGTTATCCTGACTCACCCGATGATGGGGACTCTTCAGTAGGACCAGTGATGCTCCAGGTGCTGCCGGGCGGCCTGCAGTGTGATGACGTCATCGCTTACCCAAAGCGTGGCTGTTGACTCGGCTGCTTGGAGACCAGCCGCGTGGTTTACATCGGAGGGAGAGGTTCTCAGGTTTCACAGCTTTTAGTTAAATTACAGGGTGACTTATGCAACACGTACACATTCACACAGGCAGGAACAACAACCGCGCCTTCTTTTTAAATGTTTACTGAGAGACCGGATGGTTTTACCCAGAGAAGTTCCAGTAAACCATGCACGGGCCACCCATGTGCACGGGGACCCACCCAGGGGTCAAGTTTGCATTTAAAAAATAAAAGTAATTCAAAATAAAAACTTGCATTACACGCTTGCTTGGATGATTTCCAATAGTATTTGTAATCATATTTGTGATCTTCAGTGTTTATTAAATGATAGAAAACTGATTCCTTTATTTTTTTTAAATTATAGGTTGGTAACGGATAAAATACTTTTCTAAATATTTTCTATTTAGCAGGAAAAGATAAACAAAGAAAATCAGTGGAGCCTTCAGGAATAATACATGCAGAACAAATAGGGACTTTAAATAAATTATTAATGTTAATCTATGGCTAAATTAAGAGGCGATAGGATTCTGTCACTTTGACAAAACTAGACTGCCATCTAGCGGTCTGGCTGGGGTATTTTATTGTGAAAGTCAAAACCGGACCGGAAGCCGTCGTTTTGTGGCGGTCTCTTCGAGAGGATCCAAGATGGCGGCTGGACGAGGGGAGTTTTTACTGAGTTTCTTGGAGGGTTTGAGGCGGAACCGGAACCCGGACCTCGGCCTCTCGGCTCCGGCGACACGGCAGCCGAAGGCCGGCGGGAACGTCCGCAGGTGGAGAGCCCCAATTACCAGTTCGTCACATGTTTAAGAAGAATACAGTTCATTATTAATCCCAATACTTTTATTTACATTTATTTATATATATATATATATTTGTTTCTTCTGTTTTTTAAAATTATTATTATAATATATATATATATACATATTTCTTTTAAAAAACATTTATCATTTTTAAATTATTATTATTTATTGTTATATATATATATATTTGTAATGCTTTTGTAATGTTTATTTATTTATATATAAATGAATATATCAATATTATTATTTATGTATTATTCTTTTGTATTCCAGGCCAGAAACGACAGTCAAGAAATATGAAGCAGATTCTCCTCAGATGGAAACTTCTCAATCTGAAGAAAATATAATTGAAAAGTAAGTCAACTTTTTAAACATTTATACATAACTACGATTTTTTTTTTTTTGACTGGAGTTTTGTCTTTGTGTATATTTAT
This sequence comes from Pseudoliparis swirei, assembly GCF_029220125.1. Lineage (NCBI taxonomy): Eukaryota > Metazoa > Chordata > Actinopteri > Perciformes > Liparidae > Pseudoliparis > Pseudoliparis swirei. The sequence continues at coordinate 1,626,859 of NC_079397.1, forward strand.
ATCTTGAAAGTTATGAAAGTGAGGTTTTACTGATTGATGTAAAACCAGAACATTAAATTAAGTAAACAATTTAATATTTATGGTGATTGGTGAACCTAATGCAAAAAGCCTCGGTTCCTCCTCGGTTCCTCTCTGGTTCTTTCCCGGTGCTCAGCCTGCCGTCTGAGGTTCTGCTGAAGGTTCTGTTGTACCTGGACGTCTCCTCGCTGTCCTGCATCAGCCACGTGAGCAGAACCTTCCAGCAGCTCGCCGCCGCCGAGTGAGTCTGACGGAACATGAAAAAAAAAAAAAATACATATATATATTGTTTTAATATATGTTTGTATATTTAAAAAAAATGTAAAAATATATATATATTATATATATCTTAATACTTGTATATATATATATATATATATATATCAACAACTCTTCTCGGCTCGCGCGCCGCAGAGCTCCGATGCCGGCGCGCGCATCGCTCAGCCGCGATGCGCGCACTGGTGAGCAAGTTCTGTGCACCCCTGTGTATAAATGTATATATCCGTCTTTTGTCATAAATCTTTATGTTCTCACAAAAATATACCGAGAATATCGATAATATGTGATTAATCATGATTAATCCACAGAAACCTGTGATTAACCTGATTAAAATATTTAATCGTTTCACAGCCCTAATATATATATATATCTTTTTATATATAGATATATATACTCTGAGTTGTACTTTGCTCCAGACCTTTTCTTCTTCGTATTCTCCTCCCTTAGCGTCCTCTGGAGGAAGATGTACGTGTCAGACTTTGGGAGTCGGACTTGGAGGCCGAAGTCTGAAGCGGCGCTGCAGGTCGAGCAGGAGGAGAAGCAGGAGAAGCAGGAGCAGAAGGAGGAGCAGAAGGAGGAGGGTCGGGCGGGCTACTGGAGGAAGATGTACTTCAGGACTCTGGCTGGACAGGATGTGAAGAACTGGATGAGAGAGAGGAGAGACGTCAGCCCCTACACCGGCCTACCTCAGAGGACCAGCTGGGCCCTCAGGTACCAGATATATATTTTATATTATATATATATATATAATGTTTAACTATTAGATATACTGTATATATATAATATTAAAAACAAATAATAAATATATGTTCTATTTATATATATAAATATTATTTATATAATGTTTAAATATTATATATATTTATACTTTTTAATATATATATATATATACTGTATATATGTATAATACAAAATATTAATGTGTGTGTATATATATATATAAATATATATGGATATATATGTACATAAAACAATGTGCTTTTCATATAATACAAATGAAAACTATTTAATTTCTCCAGTGTGAGGTTCATTATAATTACAATTAATTTTGATTATATAATTAATTATAATTTTAATTCATTTGACTTTAAATTCATTTGACATTGGAGACGACGGCTGAAACTTTATTTTGAAAAGCGTCTAAATGATGAATGGAGACGCGTCCTGTAACACTCCTCGTCCATCAATCAGAACTCTGACGTCCCATGTGATCCTATCGTCTCTTCTGATTGGTCGGTTTCCATGAGGCTCTTATTCTGAAATGAGCTGCTCAGGTTCTTGAGGGAGAACTCATCAGAGGTTCTGGTTCTCCTCCAGGAAGCTGAGCGTGAGCTGGGAGCTGACGCTGAGCGGGGAACCGGGCCAGAACCTCACGCTGCAGCCGTGCCGCGCAGACTTCTTCCAGTCCTCCGCCGTGGTCCTCTTCAGCGGAGCCCGGTTCCCCCGGTTCCACCGGATCAGAACCATCGCGCTGCACGGGGTCCGGAAGGAGGCGCCGAGGAGCCCCAGAGCCGGGAGGTAGAACATGTGACCAGGAGAACATGTGACCAGTAGAACATGTGACCAGTAGAACATGTGACCAGGAGAACATGTGATCATGTGACCAGGAGAACATGTGACCAGGAGAACATGTGACCAGGAGAACATGTGATCATGTGACCAGGAGAACATGTGACCAGTAGAACATGTGATCATGTGACCAGGAGAACATGTGACCAGTAGAACATGTGACCAGTAGAACATGTGACCAGTAGAACATGTGACCAGTAGAACATGTGACTAGTAGAACATGTGACCAGGAGAACACGTGACCAGGAGAACACGTGACCAGTAGAACACGTGACCAGTAGAACACGTGACCAGGAGAACACGTGACCAGGAGAACACGTGACCAGGAGAACACGTGACCAGTAGAACATGTGACCAGGAGAACACGTGACCAGGAGAACACGTGACCAGGAGAACACGTGACCAGGAGAACACGTGACCAGGAGAACACGTGACCAGGAGAACACGTGACCAGTAGAACACGTGACCAGGAGAACACGTGACCAGGAGAACACGTGACCAGTAGAACACGTGACCAGGAGAACACGTGACCAGGAGAACACGTGACCAGTAGAACACGTGACCAGGAGAACACGTGACCAGGAGAACACGTGACCAGGAGAACACGTGACCAGGAGAACACGTGACCAGTAGAACACGTGACCAAGAGAACACGTGACCAGGAGAACACGTGACCAGGAGAACACGTGACCAGGAGAACACGTGACCAGGAGAACACGTGACCAGTAGAACACGTGACCAGGAGAACACGTGACCAGGAGAACACGTGACCAGGAGAACACGTGACCAGTAGAACACGTGACCAGTAGAACACGTGACCAGGAGAACACGTGACCAGTAGAACACGTGACCAGGAGAACACGTGACCAGGAGAACACGTGACCAGTAGAACACGTGACCAGGAGAACACGTGACCAGTAGAACACGTGACCAGGAGAACACGTGACCAGTAGAACACGTGACCAGGAGAACACGTGACCAGTAGAACACGTGACCAGGAGAACACGTGACCAGGAGAACACGTGACCAGGAGAACACGTGACCAGGAGAACACGTGACCAGTAGAACACGTGACCAGGAGAACACGTGACCAGTAGAACACGTGACCAGGAGAACACGTGACCAGTAGAACACGTGACCAGGAGAACACGTGACCAGGAGAACACGTGACCAGGAGAACACGTGACCAGTAGAACACGTGACCAGGAGAACACGTGACCAGTAGAACACGTGACCAGGAGAACACGTGACCAGGAGAACACGTGACCAGGAGAACACGTGACCAGTAGAACACGTGACCAGGAGAACACGTGACCAGTAGAACACGTGACCAGGAGAACACGTGACCAGGAGAACACGTGACCAGTAGAACACGTGACCAGTAGAACGTGACCAGGAGAACACGTGACCAGTAGAACACGTGACCAGGAGAACACGTGACCAGTAGAACACGTGACCAGGAGAACACGTGACCAGTAGAACACGTGACCAGGAGAACACGTGACCAATAGAACACGTGACCAGGAGAACACGTGACCAGTAGAACACGTGACCAGGAGAACACGTGACCAGGAGAACACGTGACCAGTAGAACACGTGACCAGGAGAACACGTGACCAGTAGAACACGTGACCAGGAGAACACGTGACCAGTAGAACACGTGACCAGGAGAACACGTGACCAATAGAACACGTGACCAGGAGAACACGTGACCAGGAGAACACGTGACCAGGAGAACACGTGACCAGTAGAACACGTGACCAGTAGAACACGTGACCAGGAGAACATGTGACCAGTAGAACATGTGACTAGTAGAACACCTCCTCTTCCCCCCCCTCCCCCTCCTCTTCCCCCTCCCCTTCCTCCTCCTCCTCCCCTTCCCCATATCTTCCTCCTCCCCCTCTTCCCCATATCTTCCCCCTCCTCCTCCCCTTCCCCATATCTTCCCCCTCCCCTCCTCCCCTTCCCCATATCTTCCCCCTCCCCCTGCTCCTCCTCTTCCTCCTCCTCCTCCCCCTCCCCTTCCTCCTCCCCCGCCCCCTCCTCTTCCTCAGGCCCGGGTGGCGTTCTCTGGTGCTGCAGCTGGAGGTGAAGAGTCGTCCCAGTTGGTTCTTTGGTAAAGACGATCTGGTGAGACTGAGGCACTTCCAGCCCGGCGTCACGGTCGGCACCTGGAGGGTCAGTCCAAGTATTGATCGCTGCACAATCATCAATATATTGATCGCTGCACGGTCATCAATATATTGATCACAACACGGTCATCGTTGGTAGCTTGTGTGCATTGTGTGGTGAGTGTCTCAACATAAGGCTCCTGTGTGGGTGCGCAGTGTGAGGACACCGTGGTCTTCATCGTGGTCACGCTGCACTTCCACCGGCTGGTGGAGAGGAGTCTGCTGGGCTCTCCCGTGTGGTGAGTTCACACCGGCTCCCCCTGCTGGCCACAGCGCGTCACTGCAGCTCCCTTTAAGATATATATATATTTGTAATTTATTTATAATTTAAATATTATTATTATATCCATTAAAGTGTGACTTGTTCTGTGATTATTGATGAGTATTGGTTAAATAATATTTTTTTCAAAGTAAAATGCTCTATTTTAAATTATTTAAGTGCACGTTAATTATACAATAATAAATGAAACGCATTAAAAACAGAACATTATCGTCTTACTTTGTCGTATATATATAATCTGTATTTCTTTTCTTTACTTCACTCTTGAATCGCTGTTAAAATGTTGAAACGAAGCTCTTTGTCCTGCAGCCAGTACTTTGAGCCCGCGGAGCTCCCCCCTCTCGACCAATCAGATCCCCAGTTCGGTCTCCATGGTTACTCGCTGAACTTGGTCCTCCACGACAACAACAACAAGATCCTGACGGGAACCTTCAGCCACCTGCGCTGTCACCATGGTAACCGGTTACAACCAGATGTGTGATTGATCAGTGTTATTGATCAGTGTTATTGATCAGTGTTATTGATCAGTCTTATTGACCAGTGTGATTGATCTGTGTGATTGATCAGTGTTATTGATCAGTCTTATTGATCAGTGTGATTGATCAGTGTGATTGATCAGTCCCGGTTCAGGGTGGCGTTGTGGAGCTGAGGGTCATCAACAGGAACAACGTGTCTCAGCACCGCTCGCTGTCCGGCGCCATCAAGCTGCCGTGGAGCGGCGGCGCCCAGGAGGGCTCCGTGAAGGTACGCCGCGCACCACAGAAGAAGAACACACACACAAAGGCCACGCCCCCTCTGTTAGGCTCCGCCCCTGATGGCTGCTCCTCTCGTAGAACTGCTGCGTCCTGACGCTGACGCTGCTGGACGACTTCCAGAAGCCCTTCTGGGTCGTCAGCTCGGCCGTCTACGTGGTCGCCGCCGTGCGCCCGCTGTCGACCGACTACGGCGGCGACCACTTCCTGTTGCACTTCCAGGACGCCGAGGGGCAGCTGAGGATGGAGCTGGTGCAGCTGACGGAGCAGCGCCAGTTCATGGTCATCGGCCTCGTGGTCACGCTGCCCATCCTCAAGGTCAACCGGCGCTTCGGCACGGCGTACTGAGGACGGAGAACCACGGCAGAGTGAGGGTGTCAAATATATTTGTTTATAGGGTTATGCTGTTTGTTTGAAGAGTTAAGACAGTAAAAGTTTGTAAAATTCTTTATTTTTATATTTTTGTTCACAATGCAGGTAACAAGTCTGTTTTAGTTTCTATTACACTTCAAGAATATATATTAATATATAATATATATATTTATTAATACATATATATACCTATATATGATATCATATATATATTAATATATAGAATATACTATATATATAGAACATATATTATATAGAATATATATATATATTAAATATGTGTGTAAATAAATGAGTGACTGGATCCTGAAAAGAGCATTTAGTGCCACATTTTATTTTTTATTTCAGTAATTTTTTAGTCTTCTGGAAGTTTAGGATTATTCATTCATTTAAATAAACACAAATGGCAGAACTTTGATACTTCAACTGGTGTTTATTAAAATATATACAAAAAACTAAATGTTAATTAGCTTCTGCAAACAACTCGACACCTTTTTTATTTCTCATAAAAATAAAAAAAGATTTTTGATTTTAATGAATGATTTTCTGCAGTTTAAATGCTATATGCAGTACTGTCCACCAGGGGGCGCCAGTGCTCATGTCTCTGTAACGTGCAGGTAGAATACTGGTGGAGGAAAGTTTAGAGAAGATGCTTTGAGGGAAATAATTAGCAGGAGAAAAAGGAGGAGGAGGATAAGGAAAAGAAGGAGAAGAATAAGGATGGAAAGAAGAAGTTGGAAAAGAAGAAAAAAGAGGAAGAGAAGAAGAATCTCAATTTAATCGGTTGTCAATCAGACGTCAGTGTTTTGTTTCTTCACTGAACTCTCCGTCACACTGAGGGGACGATTGGAGTCAGACTGTGTTGTGATCGTTGAGGTCAAACAGGAAGCAGAAGACCGTTTTAGTTCTTTAAGTGAGTTACCGGTCGGTCGACGTCCTGATCGATCACACGGAGATCGATTAATAAGTCACCGGGGGGCGAAACTTACAGAATTATTTAGGCTGAGATTTTAAGTGAATGTTCAATAATTTATCCACATTCAACAAAAGTATATTTTTAGGCAAAGGCCCCCAGACCCAGGAGGGTCCGGTTCTCCGGTCCAGGGTTCTTTGAGCCGCTCCTGGTCTGGGCTCTCACCTGAGACCCGTTGCCACGGGAGACCAGGACTACCAGGGGCTGGTGGCCCACGACCTCAAAGGTCACGGAACAGAACCAGTTTGACTTTCCTCTTTATTGATCTTCAAACTGGAAAGAAAATTTATACCAAACACATATTAAAAAATCAATAGAAATTTATTTTCCTCATTTTATCAAAAATATCTGAAACACGTTTTTTTGCATAGATGGAAAAAAAAATATCCTGGATTGTTTTTCATTGAGACGACGACACGAACATATGATGAGAGCGTCTCCAAAAACATTAAAATGTTTAAATAAACCCGTGTGAAATATCTTTTAGGGGCTAAAGTAGACATGAGATATATATATATATATAGATATCTATATATATATATATATATAAAACCGATCAATTAGTTCTCTGAATTCCAATAGATCTCTCCAATAAAGGATAGTAATAAATATTTCAAATATATTACTTCTTGATTTGTTAAATACTTTCAAATTATATTTTTCCAGGACCAATGACGCACAACAAAATAATAATACATAAATATATCTATACATACATATTCGTTATGAATATATATATAATATATATGTATAACTATTATTATATAAATATATATTACATATAAATATCTATTCTAGATATTTTTATATTTAAATATTTATTGATATATATTTATATATATATTTTTCAAATACATTTTTCCAGAAAGTCACACAAAAAAAAAAAAAAGGAAAATAAATGTAAAATGTAATAAATGCTCCTCTCTCAAGTGAAATGTAAAAGAAACACAAATGCCTTCAGCTCCGAGACCTCGGCTTCCTCACCGTAGCTCCTTGGGGGAGGGGGGGGGGGGGCGTCACACGGGACAATAACCCCAAAATTAATCCTTCAGCTTCGTCTCCTGCTGTGACGAAAATATCCATTCTCCTTTTTCTTAAAGTAAAAAAACAAATACAAATTCCTCCCTCCACCAGGGGGCGCCGGGCGGTCAGTTGGCGTACTGCCGGTAGAACGCCACCTTGACGCGCTCGATCTGGTGGCACAGCTTGATGGCCGGGCCGAGCTTCAGGTCCATGCACTCCTGCACCGTGGGCAACGTGAGGAGCAGCAGGGCCTGGCCGTCCATGTCCTGCAGGAGGAGGAGGAGGAGGAGCAGAAGAAGGAGGAGGAGGAGGAGGAGGAGTGTTTAAGACATGGGGGAGGAGGAGGAGGGTAATGTTTAGACACGGACTCTGGCTCTTAGAGTGGCCGATAGTGTGTGAGCGTGTGTGTGTGTGTGTATATGTGTGTGTACCTGCTCCTGGAAGATGTGGGCGAGTGGTGAACAGTCGGTGGAGTTGATGAACTGAACGACTTCATCTACGCTCCACTGCAGAGGATTACTGTCCAGAACCAGCTGAGGCTCCCACACACACACACACACACACACACACACACACACACACACACACACACACACACACACACACACACACACACACACACACACACACACACACACACACACTCTAAAACTAGGGCTGGGCAACGATAACAGATTTTAATCGCGATTAATCGCATGATTTCCCTGATTAATCGCATTTGTATACGCAAAATCCAATAATTCATTCAAAAGTAGTGTATAGCGCACTTCTATTTGAAATGTTCTGCCATATGAATGAACGTGCCATAACATGTGTTGTCCCTGTTAGAGACACCAGAAAACACTTTCAGTGCAGTTTGTCAATTCTTAGAACTTGACACTTACTTTAAATGTTCTGCCATATGAACTAAAGTGCCATAAAATCTTAAAAAAGATTAAACATCTCTCTTGTTCTGCCTGTTTTGTGATATACATGCCTAAAAGGTGCCTAATATTTCTTGACTGAAATAATATCGGCATTATAATTATTATAACTATGAGGATTTTTTAGTTGCCTATTTAGTGGAGCCCCTCAGGACGTGGTGCCCTCCCACAGCGCGTAGTGCGCTATGGGAGCGGCGGCGCTGGGAGGAGTTTACAGCACAAACAACAATGAACTAGTGGAGGCGGCGAGGTGCTCCGTGTTGCCAGGTTGGAGATGGTGAAGTATCGTACCAAAGGCTCAACATGGTTGTATTTGGAGGATAATTATTGTGTATCTGGCAACCCTGAGATCGGTCGACCAATGACTGCTCTCTATTCTGGCAGCTCACGTAAGAAGGTGGACCGTAAGGGAGATACCATTTCCAAAACTTGTAAGGGTAAATACTAGTTTATGAAAATCCAGAGAAACACAAATATCTGACGAAGCAAAATCCCGACGTTTTTGGAATCCCTGCCGGACGCATTTGTTTAGGTCTCAAAAGCAGGACGTGTCCGGGGAAAGAGGACGTCTGGTCCCCCTCACTAACCGGCCTGCAGTAGCTCTCCACTTCGCTGTGGCGTTGGTTCTCTTGGTTCATCTCCTCCCTGCAGCTCGTCTGCCGAAGCCTCGCTCCACTGGGTGTTTGTTGTATGATTTGCTGGCATCAACGGTGTGTTTAGCATTTAAATGATATTTAAGACTGGAAGTCCTCCGGTGATAAGACGATTCATCTTGGCAGTGTTACATATGACTTTGTTTCTGTCGATTCCGCCGTCTTTAAGAACTTTAAATTGAAAATGGCCATTTAAAATCTCCGTACTCTTCTCCATGTTTGTTAAACCGCGAATGACTTTCTTTTCCGGTTCCGCAGCAATCAGTAGCAGACTTTTACAAAATAAAAGCCTGTGAGCAACACACTTTTACAATAATAAAATAAATAATAAAACCTGCGTTAACGCGCGATAAAATAATTGATGCGTTAACGCAAGATTAACGCGTTAACGTGCCCACCCCTAATTAAAACATGTTGGATGTGTTCCGGCTGCACCTGCGCCTCGTGGCCACCGGGCGGCCGGTTCCGGCTGTGAGCCGACAGCGAGCGGGTGGACCTCCTCCGCCCCTCGGCGGCCTCTCGGCTGCCCGCGGCGTTGCCCGCGCCGTAGGACCCAAAGCTCCTGAGGCTCCCGCGCAGCGCGGCGGCGCGGTGTGGCCGGCGGGAGGCGGGGTCCTCCCGGGGCTCCGAGCTGCCCTCGCTGCCCGACGGCAACGCCAGCTCCTCCTCGTCCTCCTCGCTGTCCTGAGGGAGGAGGGGCGGAGTCAAGACACATTGTTGTTGTTGCACTCAGCCCGTAAGAAATGAATTTTCAGTAGCTAACGGTTACTATTGGTAGATTTCAGTAGCTATGGGTAGTTTTCAGTAGCTAACGGTTGCTTCCGGAAGCTAACGGTAGTTTCTGGTTGCTAACGGTAGTTTTCGGTAGCTAACGGTAGCTTCCGGTAGCTATCGGTTGCTAACGGTAGTTTTTGGTAGCTAACGGTAGCTTCCGGTAGTTAACGGTAGTTTTCGGTCGCTTAACACTCCACATTTCAACATGTTTCAAACTGAATGATTCTGTAAACCATCCAAACTAAATCAAAAAGCTTCTTCTTCTTTATATATTTATACATTCCTCGCTGACCTGCGGCGAGCCGGCGGCGGCGGCGTGGCCCCCGGCGGCCGAGCGCCTCTTCTTCTGCACGAAGATGGCTTTCCTCTTCTTCCTGCGGCGTGCCGGCTTGGCCTCCTCCTCCTCCTCTTCCTCCCCCGGCCTCCTCAGCTTCCTCTTCTTCCTGTAGTAGTACGCTGCGGACCGCAGAGGACGTTGACAACAACAACAACAACAACAATAACAACAATCCCAGCTGCTCCCCACACTCACTGTACTTGGTCTTGGTCTGGACCGAGCAGTTCTCGGGGCATCGGGCCGGCGGCGCCGCCGGCCCGAAGAGGAGCGGGCAGCAACGCAGCTTCACGCACACGCGGCGGCAGAACGCCGGGACCTGGGCGGAGAGACGCACCACGGGGACGGAGGAGCGGCAGGTCTTACCTTTGTACCTGAGGAGGAGGAAGAGGGGGGAGGAGGAGGAGGAGGAGAGGGAAGAGGAGGAAAAAACAAAACTTAAAGATAGAGAAGATACGAGAAGTTTAAAGTCGTAGAAAACTCCTCTGATTGGTCAGAACTCGTGAGCTCTGGTTCCAGCCGGATATAGAAAGAAAAGTGTGTCTGTGTGTTTGTGTGTGTCTGTCTTTGTGTGTGTGTCTGTGTGTGTGTCTGTGTGTTTGTGTCTGTGTGTGTTTGTGTGTGTGTCTGTGTGTTTGTGTCTGTGTGTGTTTCTGTGTGTGTGTGTGTCTTTGTGTGTGTGTGTGTCTTTGTGTGTGTGTGTGTGTGTGTCTTTGTGTGTGTGTGTGTACTACGGGTCATTTTGGGGAATGATGAGGTCATAGTCGGAATCATATGAATCTAGAAAATGACGAGGAAGCTTTTATCATCATTATTATTATTCTACTGTCCTCGTACAGGATGGAACACAACACGCGCGTTCCTGAACGCACCACGCGCGTTCCTGAACGCACCACGCGTGCTCCGGCCTCCCGTGAGCGTCTCCTCACTTGGCCTTCAGCGTCTCCTGCTGGACGTCCCAGCGCTCCTCCTCCTCCTCTTCCTCCTCTTCTTCTTCCTCCTCCTCCTCCTCCTCATCCTCCGGCTCCTCCAGCGTCTGCAGCTTCTTCAGGACGCGTCCCGGCTTGTAGGCGGAGTTGATGAGCAGGCTGAGCATCTGAGGAGAGGGGAGCGCGTCAACAACAACAACAACAACAAACATGAGGGGAGGACAAACGCAGATCTCCCAGACACACATGAACACACACACACACACACACTCCCCCCCACCTCTTTGAGGACCAGCGTGCACTTCCCCGGCCCGACGGCCCGCGGCAGCTCCGCGATGCGTCCTTTGTTCAGGTACGGACCCGAGAAACATCGATGGTTCACAAAGACACGGGAGCAGCAGTACCTGGAGGCTGAGGACAGAGGACATGAGGACAGAGGACAGGACATGAGGACACAGGACATGAGGACAGAGGACAGGACATGAGGACACAGGACATGAGGACAGAGGACATGAGGACACAGGACATGAGGACACAGGACAGAGGACACAGGACATGAGGACACAGGACATGAGGACAGAGGACATGAGGACACAGGACAGGACATGAGGACACAGGACATGAGGACACAGGACAGAGGGCAGAGACAGAGGACAGGGGGTTACCTGTATCCACGGCGACGGGCTGGCCGAGGTCGACGGGGGCCGCCTCCACCGGCTGGACCGGAGCCGACCTGCAGGACGAGCCAATCAGGAACAGGCCAACCAATCAATAACCAATAAATAACCAGATCAGACAGGAAAGGGTTACGGTACGATTACATATGTTTTCACATCTTATCTTTGTGTCTGAAGATGCTTTAAAAGTCTGTTTCAGTTACTTGGTCTTAAAGGGACAGTAACGTGATAATCAGGAACTTGGTCTTAAAGGGACAGTAACGTGATAATCAGTAACTTGGTCTTAAAGGGACAGTAACGTGATAATCAGTAACTTGGTCTTAAAGGGACAGTAACGTGATAATCAGTAACTTGGTCTTAAGGGATAGTAACGTGATGATCAGTAAAATGGTCTTAAAGGGACAGTAACGTGATAATCAGTAACTTGGTCTTAAAGGGACAGTAACGTGATAAATGTCTCTTCTTACTGTTTCTCCGGCTGTACCACCGCAACCTGCTTCTGCTTTGGGCCTGTAGAAGAGAGCTGCATTAGGCTGTGTGTGTGTGTGCGTGTGCGTGTGTGTGTGTGTGCGTGTGTGTGTGTACGTACAGACAGGTTTCAGTGGGGGGGTCAGGGGGTAGGCGTTGGCCTCGCACCAGCCGACGGGGAAGATGTCTGTGGACTCCACGTCAACGAGGCACTCCGATTCCAGCTTGGCCACACCTGTAGACAGGGGGAGGAGGGAGGGGGGGTGAGGACACAGCAGGGGGCCATCGACACACACACACATACACACACACTCGTCTGTACCTTCCAGTCGGAGCCACAGCAGGCGTCCTCTGACCTGCGTGATCTGAGCCACACACACCTCGGCCGGCCGGTGAGGATTCACCGCCTCCAGCCACACGTCCTTAGTAAAGCCCGTGTTCTGCCACGTCTGCACACACACACAATATTAAATATAAATATATGTATATATAAAAAAATATATATATATAATATAAATTACAAAATATAATAATATATTTTATATAAATAAATTTACTATATATATATACAGGACTGTCTCAGAAAATTAGAATATTGTGATAAAGTTCTTTATTTTCTGTAATGCAATTAAAAAAACAAAAATGTCATGCATTCTGGATTCATTACAAATCAACTGAAATATTGCAAGCCTTTTATTCTTTTAATATTGCTGATTATGGCTTACAGCTTAAGAAAACTCTAAAATCCTATCTCATAAAATTTTAATATTTCCTCAGACCAAGTAAAAAAAAGATTTATAACAGCTGAGTGTTTGTCAAGGCTCAGGAAACCCTTGCAGGTGTTTCGAGTTAATTAGACAATTCAAGTGATTTGTTTAATACCCTACTAGTATACTTTTTCATGATATTCTAATATTTAGAGATAGGATATTTGAGTTTTCTTAAGCTGTAAGCCATAATCAGCAATAAATCAGAATAAAAGGCTTGCAATATTTCAGTTGATTTGTAATGAATCCAGAATGCATGACATTTTTGTTTTTTTAATTGCATTACAGAAAATAAAGAACTTCATCACAATATTCTAATTTTCTGAGACAGTCCTGTATATATAAAAATATATATATATATTATATAAATTTAAAATATATATATTATATAAATGTAAAAATAATAATATATATATTATATTAAAAAAATACTATAATATAAATAGAAATATATAATATATATATGATATAATTTAAAAAATATAATAATATATATTATATCAATTTAAAAAATATAATATATTTATATATATTATATATTTAAAATGTATATATATATTATTATAATATTTTTTAATTATATTTTAAATGTATATATTTCATATTAATGCTGACTATTGGCCCCGTCATTCCAGAAAAGAAGAGGACTGAAATCAGGCCGAGCCGAATAAAAGCAGGACTTCCTCGGTCTAAAATAAATAAAAAATGGCGGCCCCACTCACGTCGGGGAAGCAGGCGTCGGGCGCCGCCTCGGACCCGCCCTGCTTCAGGTAGTCGGCCCAGTCGAAGTCGTGGCCCGCGAAGCCGCGGGGCCGCTGCAGCCCAACGCCGTTCTTCATGCTCCACTGGACGGGCAGGATGCCGGGCGAGTGGGCGTGGCACGCCACGGAGCGTGGCGCGGCGTCCGGGTAGAGGTCGTCCAGCGTCACCAGGAAGTAGATCTCGTTGTAGACCTGGAAGGGGGAGGAGCTTAGTGATTACATGTTTTGTAGGGGCAAATGCTTTGGAGACTAAAAATGCAGGAAAGATGCTACCGAGGTGCATCATGGGAAATGTAGGATGCATAATTTATAATTCATAACCTGCTGCTTTTCTTTTAATCTGTGGGGGACGTTTTAAGTCTCTATGGAAGCTCACAAGGGTCATACAACTGATTTTTTTATTTCAAATTCATGTTTGAAAATTCAAATAGGAAAAGAAAAAATAATGTTCACATTTATTAAAGGGTACCTGTAGTGCAAAACAATATGTAGCCAGATCAAAAGATAATGTGTTTCTAAAGGTTATTCATGCACTGACGGTCCAGTATTCAATAACAATACGTAGTTTAGGCTGTTCAAAGTCCTCAACTCCGACATGCGACATTGCACTGGAGCTTGAATATGTCGCGGGTGGTGTGACGTCAGATCGTTGATAGATCGACAGCCAGCCACAGCGGATGTGTTCAGATACCAATATAAACAACGTCGAGCGCTCGCAAACAAATGCTGAGAGATTGATAATATGGACGATGAAAGATTGTCTGATTCAGCAACTGGATACTTGTTTGAACCTTTAAAAGCAGACTATCCCCATTTAGTGAATTGTGACAGCGATGATAGCGATGATTCTGATGAAGTTGATGCCGAAGGACCGCCGGTCCAGATGCTTCACCGTGCGGACCGTGCACGCAAGTCGGCGGACGTTTGGTGCAGTTGTGGGAAATGTGTGCCACAGAAAACAGACATAGAGTGCATTTGTTGTAAAGAGCACGAACTTATGTCCGATGATATAGCAGGGCTCTCAAGTTTTGAAGACAGGCAAGCGTGAGATTTCCATCAGCACCCGATACAGCTGACTGTTGCGCGCGCCGGCATCGAGCCGAAAAGAGTTGTCGACGCATTAAATAGCCGAGAGGTTTTTTCAGCGTGAGGAATTAGATGTGTGGCGGGAGTGCGTGAGATAAGACCGAAATGCGTGAGTCTCACGCTCAATGCGTGAGACTTGAGAGCCCTGATATAGTGTCATTAGACCTCATCTGCTTCACACAAAAGCGTGAGCTTGATAGCTACATCGCGCATAAGCCAGCGCTGGAGATGTCTTTCATTGATGCAATGTTCGGCCGACATGTTCGGGGTGCTAGTGACTTTTTCTTTGCTCCGTCCGTCCCGATGCGCGCAAACCGGTGTCGGGAGCTCCGCGCGCCGAGACGGCGGGCAGAGGACTGTCAACGCAACACGTAGAGACAGAAATGACATGCTGCTGCTGTAATGTGGCGCTATAGAGAAAGTGACAGGGGGGCGGGCCAATTTTTTTTAATGTCATGCGATCTACCAATACTACGCCGCGATCGACTGGCAGGTCGCCGCGATCGACGTATTGAGCACCCCTGATATAGATTGTGTCATTCTTGAGGCCACCGATCTATCCCAAGAAGCAACGCGTGTAGAAGTGGCTCCGGATTGGCTGAATTCCTTTCAACGACTCTACGTCATAGTTAGCTTTGAGCTGGAGTAAATAACTAGCAAAATGGCTGCGCCCACGGACTCGGAATGTTGACAAAGAAATGTAAATCCTCGGGCTATGCGTGACTTGTTGACAATAGCGGCGGGGTAAATATGATTTATTTGATGCGCCGAATGGATGTAGCACGTTGTTGTTTTGCACTACAGGTACCCTTTAAATAAAAAAATATATAATATATATATATTATACAAATTAAAAAATATATATATATTATATCAATTAAAATATATAATATACATATATAAATTAAAAAATATGTGTATATATAAATAAATAAAAAACATGTATCTATATATAAATTTAAAATGATATATAATATTATATATTTTTTAATTTAATAATAATACATAATGTAATATATATATTATAATACATAATATAATACATATCAGAATAAATGGTCTTTCAAACCCGAGCAGCGACCTGAGGGAGGAGCCGTGACTCACCTGGCTGACGGTAACCGGGCAGATCTTCATCTGCTCCCACGGAGAAACCATCTCCAGCTTCATGCCCAACTTGAAGGAGTGATGAGGGAGGTCCTCATGGTCCTGCACAGAATACACAGGAGACACAATGTGAAGGAGGAGAAGAAGAAGGAGAAGAACAGACAGACAGACACACACACACACACACACACCTTGAACACCTCCAGCGGCAGCGGGCTCCTCTGCCCGTGGAGTCGCGCCTCCTCTAAAGCCTCCTGCCAGTAGGGGGCGCTGTTGAGAGCCCTCAGCGCTGAGGAATTAAAACACATCAAGTCCGGAATGAAGTGTTTTCATGAAAACTAAATATTAAACTTACAGAAAATCATTTTTACAATATTCACATTCATGTTTAATAAAGTTTTCAAATCTTGATTTCTTCATTATTTTATAGATGGTTATTTGTGTTGTATTCTTTTTAAAGATATGAATTTGGAATTTAATCTGCAAAAATGTTACTAATATTTTGAATTCAATTTTTTTAATACATGTACAAAATGTAATTAAAATATTTGTTTTAAATAAAAAATAATAATAACATAATAATATTTAAAGTAAATTCAATATGTAAAAAATAAATATATAAGAAATTTAATTAAATTGTACAAAATGTAATAGAAATGTGAAATATAAAAAAACAATTAAATACAAATTAAAAACATTTTATACAAATTTAAGAAAAGAAGGTGTCTATTTTCTGTTTATGTAGACTTCTGTGAAAGCAAATAAGCGATCTACTTCTTTTTGACAATTTATGGACTAAAGTTTGAAAAGATGAAATAAGAGAACAAACCGGTTGATAATGAAAAGAGACCCGGGAAAAAGTTTAATAATAATAAATAAATCCTAATGTACACTAGTAAGTTTCAGACTGATCTTCACCTGTGGGCGGTTCTAAGGCCAGCCGGTTCTCCAGAGCCCAGCCGAGGGGGCGGAGCCTGACGTCCAGGTAGAACAGCCATGTGTCCCGAGCCCGGTGGTCGTCGGTGAGGCCGGCGTAGCGGAGGCGGAGCCTCCCGCCCACGTTCTGGAGGACCCGGACCGGCCAGTAGAGGGACGGGTCCGAGAGGTCCCGGAGCTCCAGGACCGAGTCCTCCAGGATCAGGTCCACGGTGTTCTTACCCCTCAGAGGCTGGGGGGGAGAGGGGGGGGGGGGGAGAGGAGATGGGGAGAGAGTTATTAAAAAAACTGATGGGGAAATAAAATAAATATAGCCCTCTTCCTCTCCTAACCCTTCCTCTCCTCTTCATCCCCCCCCCCCCCATGTGATGTCATCAGGGACACTCACCCCCTCCAGCAGGTTGGCCGGTGCCGCCCGGGCTCCGGTGAGATCCTGGACCAGGAACTCAGTCCAGTCGCTGTGTTTCTCCTTGATGGCTTCGGAGAGACAACAACAAACAAACAATAACACAAACAATAACACACACAACAACACACACAAGTGGAGAGACAGACAATCAGAGCGAGTGAAGAGTGACGACTATTATTAACACACACACACACACTCTACTTATTGTTAAAAACCTCCAAACACACAACAAATTGTTTAGGAACTTGTTTATTTTATACAAACTTTATCTTGTTTGCAGCTGCGATTATTTACAATAAATAATTATAATAATTTATAAGACATTTGTTTGAGTTATTTTTAAACTGTTCTTCGTGTTTCGGGCCTGTGAATGTTCACGAGAATAAAAGTGTCAGAAACTCTCTCATCATCGTTATTAAATTACCTTTAAATAAAAGTGAGGCCGCTCCGGAAATTTTTTAAAATACATAATTGACTTATGATGTGATTGCGTAATCAAACTCTTCTCATGGCTCCTCCCCTTTTCACTCCTGTGAGCCGCTCTGTGAGGCGTTCAGGAACTCTGTTTTTATTCCTGAGACAATGTTTTCTTTCCTGCCTGGTGCTGGACTTTGTAACACACACACACACACACACACACACACACACACTACACACACTGTTGATCTGTGCAGAAATAGATAAACTATTTTTACAGATCTTGCCCAGATTACTCATGAAGACATTTAGAGCCCAGAGGGGCAGAAACATCTCCCTCTCTCCTTCTCTCCATATCTCTCATTCTCTCTCTCCCTCCCTCTCTACATACCTTCCTACCTCTATACCTCTCTCTCTATCCCTCTCTCTCTACCTGCCCCCTTTCTCTTCTCTACCTCTACCCCCCCCCCCCCAACCCTTTTCCCTTTTATAAATAATAATCTTTCTTTATTTTCCTCCAAAGGTCAGCGGACACACGAGACCTTCACTTCACAATAAGAGCATCATGAACCTCCAGGGAGGAGCTCCTGAACCCCCCCCCCTCTCCCCTCCCAGAATGCACCTGGCTGAAGTCCTCATGGAAATGTGTCGCATTAAATAAACAAAGAACCTGATGTTTGCGTGTTGTGCTCTGGTTCCTTTTCCATCTTACAAAGCCGTCAATGATCATTTCAAACATGTATTATTACTTTCGACGATAATTTATTAAGAAATTAATAATTAATAAAAAGTGCAAAGGCGGAGCCACAGAGTCCAGTCTGAGTCAATTGGAGCACATTGGGTTTGATTCCCTTCGTCATCACAAACCGCCTCCAATGATTAGCTCCTCCCACTTTAACCAGAGGCCTTGTGTGTGTGTGTGTGTGTGTGTGTGTGTCATGTTGTTAACGAGAGGCCAGGGGAATTACTCAAGTGTTTGTGGTAACTGCTGAAGAGGCCCACAGGAACAGAGTGTGTGTGTGTGTGCGTGTGTCTGTGTGTGTGTGATCCAGCAGAGACCAGTCCACCGTGGACTGGTCCAGCTGGACCAGTAGAACCAGTAGGACCGTGTTAATGAGCCGCTGCCCTGTCTCTCTGATGATCGGCTGCTCGTGAATCAAAAAACCTTCATGGGCCAAATATCTAATAATGACTCAAGTTACCAGAGAATACACAGAATACACATTATATTTATATTTTTTACTTGAGTGGTTTTATTTAATTTGGTTAATTTATTGAGGATGTTTAGAAGTTATTTACCTCTTAAAAGATACAACTTTATATATACACACATATAAATATATGTATTAAATATATATTAATTAAATAATAGTATAGATATATGAAAATAGAAAAAAACTCATTTATTAATTAAATAATAATATAGATACATGATTTATTTTAAAGAAATATTTTATTTATATATATATAAATAAAAATATATAAAATATCAATTTATAAAAATAAATTCTTTATAGATAAAATAAATATAAAAGATTACAAAATATATATATATAAAGACATATGTATAACAATTTATTTAACCAACATATATAAAAATATACATATAAGTATAAAGAAAACTGTACATATATATTTATATTACTTTTAACGACTAAATACTTAATTCACGGACATTTGTTGTATTAACATAAGTCTAGTTTAAAAAAAAGAAATTATATCCACTATTAAATCCAAGAGCTCCCATTTAAAAACACACGTCTACATATATATATTATATAATATATATACCACAACAAAGGGTTTCTCTTAAAAGCTCAGTCACGCGTATTGAATTCATCACATGACATACAGGGGCTCGTTGACCTTTGACCTTTCAGGGGCACGTTTTCATTCTGTTGTTTTCCTTCCAGTTTGTTTGTTTTGCGCAAGAGAAGAAGAAGAGTCGCTCTTCTTCAAAGCGTCGCATTTCTGGCTAGTTATCACACACAGGCACAGTGTGTGTGTGTGTGTGTGTGATCCCTCTACTAAGACACAATCGGCTAGAAAAGGAGTCACATGCAAGAAGAGGGGTGGGGGGAAGGCAACTGGGCTGTGAGGTCACTTCCTGCAGAGCGGTGGAAGGAGGGAAGCACACTGCAGCCTGTCAGTCCCAGCACAGGGTTTACTTCACGTTAGTCGGGCTTACCTTTTCTCAGGTAAATGTTATCTGAGAAAAAACAAAAACAGGACACCGTGACACAGGAATACAGACTCTCCTTCCCTCCTCCCCTCCTCCTCCCCTCCTCCTCCCCATCTCCTCTCCTCCAGCTCGACAACACAAACAACGACATGGAGCTGTAGACGGTTTGTGTTTTAAACGCGACAGATTTGAAGAAGCTTCAGGAAACAGAGAGAGCTGCTCCAGGACTACAGGCCTCACATCGTTTAACATACCGCTGTCTGTTAGGAGGAGCAGGAGGAGGAAGGAGAAGAAGAAGCAGGAGGAGTAGAAGGAGGAGGACGAGAAAGAGGAAGAAGGGGAAGAAGAAGAGGAGGAAGGAGAAGGAGGAGGAAGAGGAAGAGAGGAGAAGAAGAAGAAATACGAGTTTTCTGAGGTCACGGAATTTTACTGTAAATCAGTTTCATCGTCAACTTTATGGATGACCTATTTTGAGTTCAAAACGGTGAATTTCACCAAAAGGTGACAAGTTTGCAGGTATGATATATATATATACATACACACAAAATATTATATTTATATTTTAGTGGTCTGAACAAGTCTGGGGAGGCGGATTCATCTATCTGAAGGGGTGGGAGGGGCTTTAGGGTGGGAGGGGGGGTGAAAGGAGGAGGAGCGGCGTGCCGGAGAAGTTAAGGACTCTTCGTTTGGGGAAAGGTCGAAATCCAGGTTGTGTTTTTTTGGTTGTGGAAAGATTCTTAAAAGGTGGGAGGAACTCGTGTGTGTGTGTGTGTGTGTATGTCTATGTGTATGTATGTCTGTGTGTGTGTGTGTGTACCTTCGGGGGGCATGAGGGTCTTGCCGTGCCGGTTGCACCAGCCCACCGGGTGCAGCTCGGCCGTCATGACGTCACACCAGAAGTCGGCCTTGCGGTCGTCCCCGTAGCCGCTGAAGCGCAGTAGCAGCAGCTGGCCACACGTGGTGATGATGGTGGCCACCCAGTAGGACGCCGCGCCGCCCGCCGCGCCGCCCACCGCGCCGCCCACCGCGCCGCCCGCCGCGCCGCCACCCGCCGCGCCGCCGCCCGCCTTGTTGGCCACCTCCAGCTTCATGCCCGGCTGGAAGCTGCTGCGCAGGCTGGTCTCCACCTGGAGGGCCACAAGAGCCATTCACTACAGGGTTCACACACATGGGGCCCTATGGATGTCCAGGACTCATCCAGGACTCATCAGGACTCATCCAGGACCCATCATGACTCATCCAGAACCCATCAGGACTCATCCAGGACCCATCATGACTCATACAGGACCCATCAGGACTCATACAGGACTCATCCAGGACTCATCAGGACCCATCAGGACTCATCAGGACTCATCCAGAACCCATCAGGACTCATCCAGGACCCATCATGACTCATACAGGACCCATCAGGACTCAACAGGACTCATCCAGGACTCATCAGGACTCATCCAGGACTCATCAGGACCCATCAGGACTCATCAGGATTTATGCAGAACTCATCCAGGACTTTTTATATGACTTTTATATATATATATTTTTATTTTTTATCTAACTTGTATATGACTTTTATAAAACTTTTTTGGTGCTGCATCCCTCTTTATGCAAGAGGCTGTGTGTGTGTGTGTGTGTGTGTGTGTGTGTGTTCCTCAGGTGGCGTTCCTCTCAGTGACTTCAGACACCTGTAGAACGGTTTCTCTCTGTGAGCGTCTCCAACTCATCTCCCGTTAAGCTCCGTTTGTTTGTTTGTTTGTCTTGAGACAGAATGAACGTGGAGTCTGCAAGCCGACGAGTGCGACCTCGAGATAAGCCCCGCAAGCCGGAGGCGTAACCGGCGGTTACGACCGCGGGGGAGGGGCCGCGATCGAATCTCGTGCTCACGGCCGACTTCAAGGAAAACGAGTCGAGTCCTAAAAGTTCCGTGAAGGCGGAACTTCCCGAAGCATCTCAGAGTGGATATAAATAAATAATGTATAAATATATATATAAATAACGTATAAATATCTGTAAAAATATATTTATATATAAATATATTACTATAAAATATTACAAAATGTTTATGTATATAAATAAATTGAAAAAATCATAAATATATATATTAAATAAATATATATCCACGCTATTGATCCAGTAATTACCCTCAATTGTGTTTGGGAAAGAAAAACGGCAGCTTCTGCGTCAGGAGGGAACGGGAGCCAATGAGAGTGCTCGATTGGTGGAGGTGATGTCAGAGCCCGCCCCTCCCCACTGGGTGGTTAAAGGCTTTCTGCACAGGTACTTAAGCGGGATCACGAGGGACGCGGCGAGGAGGGAATCGAACGCCGTCACTCACGTGCTTGAAGGTGGTGTGAGGGGCGGCGCTCGCCCTCGTCTCCTCCAGGAACTCCTCCCAGCTAAACTCCGCCTCCTGCGCCTCCTCCTTTATGGAATCTGCATCTTGAGGGAACGGAAAAAGATATTCAAGATATTATATTAATATCTAATTATAAAGTCAAATAGAAAATAATTTTTATCTTTTTTTTATTTTTATATATTTATTTTGATTTTACAAATTAGCAAGACAGGACATTAAGGATACAATACAAAGTGAAAAGAGAAACAAAAGGGTAAAGAACAACAAAAAAGAAAAAATATATAAATAGATAATGGATACAAAATAATTAGAAAAACCACAGCACATAACACATTCGCACATCACCACTATAAGTACATATTTAAGGTTACATCATCAAATAAAATCAAGTCAGCATCAGTGACAGTGTTTTTAATCTGGCACAGCAAAGTTCACCCCGGAGGGGTCCACCACATCTAAGACTGGTTTCCATATTTTGACAAATCCCTTGACATTGTCATGGAGGGTGTGGGTCAACTTTTCCAAAGGGAGAACTTCCAAAATCCCCTTGTACCAGTCATCTGTAGAAGGTATCTTTAGAAATCCAGAGTTTATGGATCGTCTTTCGAGCAATATGTAACAGTGTTGGAATCAGTTTGGCGTCGTGACTCCTTGCACTGCTCACTTTGACTGCCAGAACACATTGAGGGGTGAACGCTCCAGGTCATAGAAACCACCTCATCCTTCACTTCTCTCCAGAATGTTTGAATTTTTGCACATTTCCAAAACATGTGTATATAAGTACCAACTTCAGAGTTACATTGACTACATGGCGGGGAACCTAGGCCCAGCCTTCCCCTCAGCAGTGGTGTACAATGCAGTCTATGTCACATTTTGAATTGTCTTTCTCTATCTGTGCTACAGCTCAGGATGTTAAGTGTGTTTCCTATAATTGATGTCCATACATTTTCCTCGATCTGACACTCCATGTCCATCTGCCACTGTTTGCGGATGTGGTCAGTGGAGTATTTAAGGTTTAGGCCGAAGGTTTCATAGACATGGGAGATGAATTTTTTTGGTATGGGTTGTGTAAGGATTTCTTCCAGGAAGCACATGTTTGGGGCATCTACGGTTTTTGGTGTGTAATGTCTTATTTGTAAATATCGAAAGAAATGGGACTGATGGAGAGCGTATTTGTTCTTCAGGTTCTCAAACGAGTCCCTGTTCCTCCCTCAGAGTTTGATAAGCTGGTCCAGACCCTTCTCATGCCAGAGCCTGAACACACAGTCTTGACATGAGGGGGGGGAAATCTGGGTTTCTCCATATGGGAGCCAAAAGTGAAAAATTATTCTTAAATTTAAAGTAGGCCATGATATTATTCCAGGTGTTTAATGTATTTCGTACAATAAAGTTATTTTGAACCTCTAGCTTTGCTCTCTTGTCATTTACGAAGGGACAGTTCTTTTGTCGACTCCATGTGGATCCATGCATTTGTAGCCTCTGGGTTCACCCACTCATATATGTAACGCATTTGTGCTGCCCAGTAGTAATTCAATTCAATTCAATTCAGTTTATTTGTATAGCCCAATTTCACAAATTACAAATTTGTCTCGGAGTGCTTTACAATCTGTACACATAGACATCCCTGCCCCAAAACCTCACATCGGACCAGGAAAAACTCCCAAATAACCCTTCAGGGGGAAAAAAAGGGAAGAAACCTGGAGGAGAGCAACAGAGGAGGATCCCTCTCCTAGGATGGACAGATGCAATAGATGTAATGTGACCAGAAGGACAGATTTAGAGTTAAAATACATTCAATGAATATGACAGAGTGTATGAATAGTTCATAGTAGGCATATTCCACGATGGAGACCTCCACGATCCATCAGGCAGATGGCGGTGGGGAGGAGGAGTGGGCGGAGTCTCAACAGGACAGTGGCGTAGTCATGAGCAGGAATTCCACGACCCAGACGATCCATCAGGCAGATAGGATCTATGCCGTCTCATAGGGTCCGATGACCCCATGAGACGTAAAGTCAAAAGGACTTCCGGGGAGAAAGCAGTTAGTAACGTGTGATTGAGAGATGAAAATTCATCCTTAAGGAGAGAAAAAAGAGGAGATAGGTACTCAGTGCATCCTAAAACGTCCCCGCAGCTATAAGCCTATAGCAGCATATCAAGGGGCTGGACCAGGGCAAACCTGATTCAGCCCTAACTATAAGCTCTGTCAAAGAGGAAGGTCTTAAGTCTACTCTTAAACGAGGTGACTGTGTCTGCCTCCCGGACTGAAATTGGAAGCTGGTTCCATAAAAGAGGAGCTTGATAACTAAAGGCTCTGGCTCCCATTCTACTTTTTAAGACTCTAGGAACTACAAGTAGTCCCGCATTTAGTGAGCGTAGCTCTCTAGTGGGGCAATATGGTACGACAAGCTCCTTAAGATATGATGGAGCATCACCAATCAAGGCTTTGTAGGTTAAGAGAAGAATTTTAAAAGTGATTCTTGATTTTACTGGGAGCCAGTGCAGAGCAGCTAGTAGAACTTTATGTTAGGGACTCCGAGTCCTCCCTGCTGCTTGCTTTTCTGTAGTTTACTTATTTTCATCCTAACCTTTTTGCCTTGCCAGATGAATTGTGTGAACATTTTATCCAAGTCAATGAAGAAGCTGTTGGGTATTGAGTTTGGCAGCATCTGTAGGGGGTACAGTAACCTGGGCAGTATATTCATTTTGAGCATGCTTATCCTGCCCAGCCAGGATACTGGTAGCGTTACCCACCTATTCAAGTCTTCCCTGATGCGTGTTGTGATTGGCTTTAGATTGAGTTTAACAAGTTTTTTAAGAGAGGGGCCAATTCTAATTCCAAGGTATGTTATCTCCCTCAGTGACCAGTGGAAAGGGAATCCACTGGGTGGCGTAGAGCCTGCCAGGGCGCCAATAGGCATGGCCTCGGTTTTAGATAGGTTAACTTTAAAACCTGATATGTGCCCAAACTGTTGTAAACATTCAAGTAGACAGGGGATGGTTTTGTCTATCTCAACCAGGTATAGCAGAACATCATCCGCATAAAGAGAAATCTTTTGTCTTGTACCATTGACATCAAAGCCTCTTATCGTTGGTGTGGTTCTGATGAGCTCAGCTAAGGGCTCAATAGCCAATGCAAACAAGAGAGGGCTCAGTGGGCATCCCTGACGGGTGCCACGCTCTAATGGGAACGGATCTGAGCAATAGGAGTTAGTAATAACGGACGCTTTCGGGGAAAAGTACAGCAGCTTCACCCAGTCAATGAATTCTGTACCTATTTTAAATTTGTCCATAGCATTGAAAAGAAAGGGCCATTCAACCCTGTCAAAAGCTTTTAATGAGTCCAGAGACGCCACAAGGCCTTTTACATCATTGTCTCTGGCGAACTGTATTATGTTCAGGAGCCTCCTGATATTATTGGAGGAATTCCTCCCTTTGATGAAGCCTGTTTGGTCAGGAATTATTAATATTGATATTAATGGTTCAAGCCTCAGAGTCAGTACCTTGGCTAAAATCTTTGCGTCTACATGAATGAGCGATATGGGCCTGTAAGATGCTGGGTCCTAGGGGTCCTTGTTTGTGTTCAGAATCAGGCTAATGTTGGCTAGCGACCTTGTTTCAGGCAAGTGGTGAGTTGTGTTGAAGCTGTAATTATAGGTGTTGACTAGATGGGGGGTGAGCTTGTTTTTAAAGGCTTTAAACCACTCTGCTGGGAACCCATCTGGGCCTGGTGCTTTTCCACTGTTCATCAAAGCCAATGCTTCTAATATCTCTTTTTCCTGAATGGGTTTCCCCAAAGATTGTTGCTGTTCTTTTGTTAGTGTAGGTAATTTAATTTTAGAAAATAATTTGTCAAGTTCCACTTTAGTGCTGTTATTGTCAGTTTTGTATAATGATTTGTAAAATGATACAAAGACAGAGTTGATATTTTTCTTATCAAAATGTCTTTTCCCTCCTGGATCTCTGATTCCTGCTCTGGTGTTATAATTTTCCTTCTGGTTGAGCAGGCGGGCCAAGTATTTACTCGCTTTGTTTCCATATTCATACAGTCGCTGCTTTTGATAGAATAAGGATCGAGATGCTTTCTCATTCAGTATAGAATTTAGTGCCGCTCTGGTGCTGTGCACTTTAATGAGGTTGGTTTTGTTTGGACTAGACTTATGGGCAAGCTCTGCTTTTTGTAAGTCTGTTTCCAGTTCATTCTGCTTCTGGAGGAGAGTTTTTTTCCAGTGTGACATATATGAGATAGTAAATCCTCGAATATAGGCTTTCGCAGATTCCCAGAGAAATTCAGAGTTTGTTTCACAATTGTCGTTTATGTCAAAAAATAAATCTAACTCTGCCTCCATCTTTTTTTTAAATCCCTTGTCCGTGAGAAGATATGACGGGAAACGTGTGCCAGACACAGCTTCACTCAGTCATTTCTAGATATACTGGGGCATGGTCACTAATATGTATAGATCCTATACTACATGCTTTTACTTGTCCAATAATCTGTGGTGGGGCAAAAAAGTAATCTATGCGTGAGTAGGAGTTATGTGGATTAGAGTAGAATGTGAAGTCTCTCACTGATGGGTTCAGGTTCCGCCATACGTCCGTCAAATTTATATCACCTAGCATTTTACCGAGTAAAGCACCTGCACTTGTTCTTCTCTTTGTGTCTGTTGGGGACCTGTCTAATTTGTTCTCAAGACAACAATTAAAGTCGCCACCTAAAACTGTGAAGGGAGATCTGTGCTCCTCTATTTCTGCTCCTATTGTAGTCCAAAATGATGGAGTTGGCGAGTTTGGTGCGTAAATATTAATTAAAGTGACCGGTGTGCCATTTATTGTGCCGTGGACCAGGATGTATCTGCCCTCCGAGTCGCTTTTACATGTACCCAGAACAAATGGGGTGGCCTTGTGTATTAAGATAGCGACTCCTCTGCTATTGGAGGAAAATGATGAGTAGTAAACCTGGCCGACCCAGTCTCGTTTAAGTTTGATGTGCTCCTTATCCACTAGGTGGGTTTCTTGTCAGAAAGCTATTTGTATTTTGTCTTTCTTTAGAAAGCTTAATATTTTCTTCCGCTTAATTGGATGGTGGATCCCCTTTACATTGAATGTACAAAGTTTGATGCTATTTATCCCTGACATACCCTTCTTCTTTCTTTGTCACAGAGAGGCCCTGTTCTTTTACAGGCATCCTGAAGGCGCTCTGGAAATGTGTTATCTGACCTTCGCTGACTTAGTTCAAATAGATATTTATTTCCGGTGGTGTGGAACAAAACATAACATTTAAAGAACACTGAATGACAAAAAACAACAACGTAAGAACATAAACTGACACTTAAACTTATTGAAAGGGCACATGTGAGACCTCCTGCTCACTACCATTTCCCCATCATTTCCTAACATCTAAACAAACTCTAGTAGGATAAAACAGAGCTTCCCAGACTAGAACAAAATAATATAACTGAACCTTTCTTAGAACAAAGTAATAAACTGTACATAAGCAGACCAGCTTGTTCATGAGTTCCAACATGGAGAGAACAGAAGAAGAGCGAACAAGTGTGCATACTTAACAGCTGCGGACACCCTGCACCTGAATAGTTTGTGTCCGTTAACTTTCTTTGTGGGTTACGTCAGCAGCATGACCACCGGGAGGATAAACTGTTCACTTATTTCCAGATTATCTTGCATTTCTCCATTATATTTGGGCTTTTTTCTTCTCCTCCACGAACCTCTGTGCTTCATCCGCGGATCTGAAGTGTCGGACTCCGCCGTCATGTGTAACGCGCAGCACGGCGGGATACAGCATCTGGTAGCGGATGCCGAGATCTCGGAGCGATGTCTTTGCCTCCAGGAATTCGCGTCGTTTTTTTTCCACCGCTGGTGAGAAGTCATTAAAGAAATGTATGCGGTTCCCGGAGAAAGTGACCTCAGCCGCGCTGCGCGCCCCCTTCACGATCAGCTGTTTGTCGGCGAAGTTGTGGAGACGGATGTCGACGGTCCTCGGCCTCGTGGAGTTGTTCTGCAGGTGTGCGGGCCGCGGGGCACATGTCCAGCTTGAGTCGGTCGTTCTTCACCGTGAGCTTCAACACGTTTGGCAGCCAAGATTCTAAACAGTCCCTTGCATTCTGCCCCTCTGTGTTCGGCAGATTGATGACCTTTATGTTGTTGCGTCTGGACCGGTTCTGGGCCTCCAGCCGGGTCAGAGCCTCCGTTAGCCGTGTCCCGGAGCCGTGACACGGAGTCCTCCGTGTCGGATATTCTCTGTTCTGCTTCGGCCACCCTCTTCTCCACTGCCGGAACACTTGCACACACCGAGTTGATGGATTTAGCTATTTGTTTGAGTTTCCTATCCAGGCTGGAGCTGAGTTTCGTAAATACTGCGTCACTTATCTTCTCCACCAGGTCGTCAATCTGCGCGCCTTCCGCCATGTTGTCGGGTCGCTGGTCTCTTTTTCGGACTGAGTTTTTCGAAGTCTGGACCGTCCAGTTCGTTTCTTTTCAGTTTTTTCCCCCCAAATATCATGCAGTGACATTACTTCTTCGTTCGACCTGTTCTATTAATGTTAATCTATACCTGAAATGTTAAATAAAGTGTTCAATCCGGGAGCTCCTATCCAGCGCTCCTACCTCTTTCGCATCACGTGACCCTCTCATAATTTTTATCTTTAACTGTTTATGTGTTTCACCACTCAAAATCTGAGAGTCTGTCAACATAACTGTATTTATAACCTAATTAAAATGCAGAATTACTATATATATATAATATATACATACACACACACACGTATATGAATATATGGACATATATATATCCATATATAATTATATATATTCATATATATGAATAAAAAACAGTTCATGATTTAATAAACATTTATATTATATTTCTTTTAGTACTTCTATCAGCACGGCAATAATTCCCAATAATTACAAAACAAAAGCCTTTCAGCAAACTTTAAAAAAAAAAAAAATTAATCGAGAGACTAAAGAGAATAATAGTGAACAAAAACTAAAAGGGTAGATAATAAACGCGGCCTCCTCACCCGTGTCCACCCCCTCTTCTCTCCCATTGGTCGGCCGGTGTGACATCACCGCGGTCGGGGCCGCCGGCCGCTGCTCGCCGGGCGACTGCATCCTGCGCTCCACTTCCTGTTGACCGCTGAGCCCGAGGTCGTTATCCCTCACTGCATCTCTCCCCCTGTGGCACGACGAAGAAAAGAAAGATGTACATCAAATATCGACTATTGTTCACGAACGACCTTTGACCTTTTGAAGATAATAGGCTCTCCTCACAGCCGCACAACAAAAGATTATAAAACTATAAAAGGAAGTTGACATTCGGGACAATGAAACGCACGGAGAGAGTTTTGAGTTTCCGGTTCCTTCAGGGAGACGGGAGGAGTATATAAACGTATTTTATAATAAATACCACATTTTGCATATCAGATTTGCATCGCATGGCATAAAAAAAAGAAACTGCATCAGAGAACAAATCAGAGTAAAAAGAAAAAGAGATGATGGAGGAGGAAGAGGAGGAGAGAGCCTTGAAATCCAGAGGAAGACAACACATGTTAAAAAAGGAGACGATGCTCGAGCTACTGTTTGAACACACACAAATAATAATATAGATAAATAATATATATATATAAATTATATTATTTATATATAAATAATAATATAGATGTATAAAAATAAATAAATATATGTATATATAAATTAATACATATATTTATATATAAATAAATAATAATAGATATATAAAATAAATTATATAAATGTATTTATATATATATAAATAAATAGATAATATAGATGTATAAGAATAAATAAATATAAGTATATATAAATTAATACATATATTTATAAAGATAAATAAATAATAATATATATAAAAATATATATAAATGTATTTATATATTAATAAAGAATTATATATATATAATCACCAGATCAGATAAATGAGTTTGAGTTTAAAGTAATTAAACAGAAGGAAACTCCTCGTGACTCAACATGTGACGGTATCAAAACATTCAAACTGAGTTATTTCATTTCCCCCAAAAAACAAAAACAAAAAACAGGAAATGCGTCATTGTCCAAATACTTTGGACCCTTTGCTCGTATCATTTCCCCCAGAATGCACCTGGGCATATTCATCATCAGAGCTCATTGCATCATCGCTCCCCGTTTCCTCCTCTGGGTCTAGAGTTTCACTTCTTTAGTTTCATGCGTCCACAACGAGGCCGAGAGCCGCACGCCCAAATTTTGTGTGTGTGTGAGTGTGTGTGTGTCTGTGCGTGTGTCTGTGTGTCAGTGTCTGTGTGTCACAACCTGCAACTATTTTGCACACAGGAGGTAAAATCTGACATTTACCTAAGTCCTTATTCAAATGTGTGAGAGTTGAATAAAAGAGAGTGAGAGAGAGAAAGAAAGAGGAGGAAAGAGAGACAGAAATAGAGAGAGACCAAAGGAATGACACAAATAAAGAGCAAGACAGAAAGAAAGACAGACAGAAATAGAGCGAGACAGAAAGAAAGAAAGAAAGACAGAAATAGAGAGACAAAGACATACGAGAGAGAGCTATGAGAAAGAGACCGAAAGAAAGAGTAAAAGAAGAGAAAGACAGAAGAAAGGAGAGAGAGAGCAGTACACATAGTCCGACTAAGGTGTTTACATGAAACGGATAATTCGATTTCAGTCCGACTAAGCCAATAATTTGATTGCATGTAAACGCACTGACTTTCTGTCCTCCTCCCTCATTCTCTCTCTTTTTCTTTCCACCTCTTTAATTCTCACTTGATCGTCTTTGAGAGGAAACATCAACACAACAACAACATGATCAACAGCAGAAGAAAATAAATGGCTGCTGGGTTCTTTAAGAAAAAGAAGAAGAAGAAAAGACTAAAGAGTCAAAAAGCATCAATAATGTATCAATAGAGAAGCTTATTGATCCTCTAATTACCACACTCCCTTTAAAAGTGACCCTCCACCCAAAAGAAAGAGACAATTAAAAACAGCTCCACATTATCTGCTCCGTATTAAACACCCCGCTGTTCGGTTGTTTTTGGGAATAAAAACGATAGTAATCGGATGTAATGCGCATGTGCAGTAGCGTTTAATTTTTTTTTAATGTAGTTTTTTTCCGGATAAAAGTGAAAGAGGAAACGTCGCGTGCACGCGGGGAGGCTGAGGCCGCGAGGGGTGGAGCCGCCACTCCGCTCGTGTACTTTGCACACACGCACACACACTCACACACACACGCACAAAAAAGAACTGCAGCGGAAAAAAACGCCCACGGAATCGCCGCACGCGCGCTTTGGATTCAGTTGATGACACGTCGCGTGAGTCCAGCCAAAGAAACTGACCCGGGCGCGCGAGCTGCTGTCGTTAGACCCCCCCCCTCGAACACCATTACCCGCCATGTTGAAAGTGGCTTGACATTTTATTTTTTTGGCAGGTTCCGGTATTTTTTCTTCTTCTTTCGACGGTTTTTCCGCACACCTGAGGGTGACGGAGGAGAAAGACACCCCCCCCCCCCCACACACACACACACAGAGACACACAGACACAACAATGACTCACGCGCACTGAACAAGTCACGTCGTTTCCGTGGAAACAACAACTTGTTCTTCCTGGGGTATTTAAACGCAACCTTTTTAAAAATAACGTTTCAACTGTCACGCTCGTGGCGGAGAATCAACACAATGCGCGTGACATTCAAAACAACAAAAACAGTAACCGACGGGACGCACGCGCGCACACACTTACACATAACGTAACACACCGTAGTGCCACGAGACAGCCCGGGAGGAAAGCTGTTAATTACAGCGCGCGCGTGAGAGACACTTTGAGCAACTTGTGCTCGCGACGGTGTCCTCGCGCCTGGCTCCTCGGGTCACTTCGCGGGGTTGTGTGTTCCTCCCTCTAGAGAAGACTCGTGAACTCTCTCCGTGTTTCATTCCGTCGACGGGACAAACAACCGGTGAAGCGCGCGCGAGCCGTCACCTGTCTTACCTGTAAAAGTTTGGTGTCCCCTCTCTGTCTCGAGACCCCTCTGGTTCCTCTCGCGCTATGCTCTCTCACCTCTCTCTTTATCGCTCTCTCTCTCTTTCAGCTGCTGCTGCCCCGATTCAATATGGCATCTCCCTTCTGCGCATGTGCCAACAAAAATATCATCTACAGATATTTTTTAAAGCCAACTCCTTCATGGACCCTTAAAAAAATATATATTTTTTAACATTACATTTAAATATATATATATATTGTATTACAGCAACAACCAAAAAGTGTCTTTTATTTTGTTTTGTATATATATATATGTACATACTTCCCTTTAAATATATATATATATATATATATATATACTTCCCTTTAAATATTTATTAATATATATATATATATATATATTTATTGATTTATATATATATATAAAGGGAAGTACAGTTCCAGAAAATTCTTTGAGACATTATTTTGTTTTCTTATTAAAGCGTATTATTAATATATTAATATGTATTTCAATATCAATTAATTATTGTTGGCCGCTCTCATCTAATCTGATATATATGTTTACAGCTAGTTGTTTGAGACTCCCATTTTATCATTTACAGGAGGACAATAATCATCACATACAAGTGGTAATAATATAATAAGAAAATAAATATAACTATATGGTTATAGCAGCCACATTTCCACCCTGAAGAGCAATAATTGAACTTTTTCATAACCATTTGTCCCTTTGACCACTTAAATTTGTCCCATTTATTTATTTATGTATTTATTTTGGCAGCTCTTGAGAAATGCCCTAAGATTTAGTTTTCCTTGTCTCATCAAAGCCAACAGTATCCTCTAGTGGTCGGAGGCATTGCACAATGGTTAATAGCCTTCAGGGTCAAAGGTCACCACATATTTCCATAAACACAGCTCAGTCTGAACGCTCTGAACTCTCAGGGTGGAACATCATGCAGATAGAAAGTGAAACGCACGAGGCCGAAGTTAAATGAAGCAGCTTCTCTGATTTATGAGCAACAAAGTCAAAGTAAAAGCTAAATTGTGTGAAATATATGATATAAGTTAATACATATTTGGAATAAGAAGAAAAGAAACTCATATTGAGTGTTTGTCTTGATTTTACCTGGAATATAATGTTTACAACATTCATATGTTGTTAAATACACACAAGTTAATCCCTTTTAGGGAATATTTCATAACTAGCTGTGGATGTATACATACATTTTGTTTTAATGTAAAACTTTAAACGGCTGTATATGATAATAATAATAATAATAATAATATTAACTTTATTTATATAGCACCTTTAAAATAAGTGCTCGACAGAGAATTAAGGCAAAACAAATAGGATGTTAAAATACAAATACAAAATAAAAAACAACAGACAAACTAAATTAGAGGAACCAAAGAACAGCATATAAAAGCGCTGTTCTATGAAAATGTGTTTTAAGAAGTGATTTATATATATATATATATATATATATATAAGAGAATATATAGAAGATATATATATATAAGAGAAATAATATCACTAAAACATATTGTAGAGATATCAAAATAAAGATATCCCTGCGAGGTGTTTCTGATTAGATTGTGGTTTTCAAGAAAAAGCAGAAATCAATAATTGTTTTCTTGTTTTCAAAATAAAACACGTGTTGCTCTTTTAATGTGAAATCCCGGATGAATTAATCTTGAATTTTTATTTTTTATTTTTATTGAACAATTTAAGAAGGGCACGTGCTTGATGTTAAGGAACCGGAAGTCAGTAAAGACTCCAACTACAAAAAAGGGCGTAAAAATGTAATCACGTGTTTTATTTTGAAACGATGCCGCTGGAGGAACAGATGGTTGGAGCGTGCGCACTGCTCCATTAATCTGGAGGGGAAGAGGCTTTACCAAGCGCGTGCGCGAGAAGGGCTTTTGCACACGCACACACACACACACACACACACACTGGGGTTGTGTGTGTTTTGACTCCATCCTTAAAAGCAGGTTAAGCACCTTTATAAATAAAAAGTTATTCTAACCACTAGTGACCTTTTACATCTGTTTGTGAAGTCAAATAAAGAAACTAAATAAATTATAATAATTTAGGCGAAACAATAGAGACCCTTGTGTATGAATGGAAAGATGTGGAGTATTAAAACAGAAAGCTGTGTGTAGGTCGGCGTGTTAAGTCTTTGGATTTTAAGTTTTTATGCAGAACTTTTTAATGTAGATTAATCATGTAAATAAAAGTATGTATTTTAAAGTGTTTGTTTCTGCATATACTGTGTTGTCATGGACAATCTAAGCAGTTTGGATCAATAAATATATATTTATATATAAATATAAATAAATGATATATAAATAAATATATATTTATAAATATGTATATATATATATATATAGTGATTTCTTTCCAATTTATTTTCGTGGCCGTGTTTTCGAAGCAGTTTGGAAGTGATGAAGAACTTTGAGGTGACTAAGATCAATGAACCTCCACTCAGTTACTTATTAGTAGAGGAATCAATATACCCTGCCCCCCCCTCTTTCCTGCTCTCAGTGTGTGTGTGTGTGTGTGTGTGTGTGTGTGTGTGTGTGTGTGATCCTCATACGAACCTGGTGGAGGGAAACCGACTCACAGTCGAGTGGACCGTGTATCCCTCCACCGACCTGAGTTCAGAGAACGATCTACTTTAAGCTGTTTTAGTGAGTTTACTCACACACACACACACACACACACACCTACACACACACACACACACACACACACACACACACACACACACACACACACACACACACACACACACACACACACACACACACACACACACACACACACACCCTAACCCTTGTCAGCCGTTGTATTTATGAGTGCATGTAATGTAATGTAATGCATGGTTTCTGCCACTAGAGGGCGCCAGAGAACCAACGCCCGCGTCTCCAGTTGCAGAACCTCCTCTGGAGAACATTCCCAGAGCTGTTCTTCTCCTTTTGGGATCATGGTCACGTGACCGGTGGGTCCTCTCTTTCATCTTTCTTTCCATCTGTCTTTGTCTTCCTCCTCTCCCTCCTCTCCCTCCCTTCTTCCTGTCCTAATGACAGACTGGTCCTCCTTTGTGTCTGCTGATGCTGAGACACCTGCTGACAGAGCGTCTGGAAACCGTAATGAACATTTTCATCTTCATCTTCATGTTCATCTTCATGTGTGAAACAAATTAAATCAATCTTGATATTATGTTATGCGAAAATATGACATGAAGGAGCTAAAAGTCTAAATAAATCTAAAAATTCAGATCGAGCAAAAATAAATCCATAAGTAAAATCTAATGTAAATTACTTCCCAAAAAAATAACAAGGTAGAAAAAAAACACAATTATTTAAATATAATCATGTTAGCCAAAGAAGAAATTACAAATTCAGAACGGGTGAAAATAAATACGATAGTAAAATAAAATGTAAAAAAAAGTTTTAAAAAATAATAATACGATTATTTAAATATAATCATGTTGGCCAAATAAAATTATGTAATTTTATTTTTTTACAAAAATAAAAAATTCTGATCGGGCAAAAATAAATACAAAAGTAAAATAAAATATAAAATAATTCACAAAAAAAAGGTTTAAAAAATACAATTAATTAAATATAATCACGTTGGCCAATTCAATAATAAAATTCAATAAGATGTTAAATAAAATAAAAAAACACTAAATTAATAAAACTCAATTAAACCTTCTAAGGTACATACATGTTATTTGTTTATTTCTCATTTATTTCTCCAGAGTTTTGTTTTGCCAGGTTTTTTATGAACATATTATAAAATGTATGTTATACAGAGGTAAAAATGTTGTTTACTCGAGTAAATTGAATATAAAACATTAAAATAAGAATACAATAAAATAGATATACATGTCATATGCACAAAATAAATAAGTAATATTTTAATGGATTTTCAAAGCAGCTCAACCGTCAAACGTCAGTGAGCGTTAAAATGTCTGAAAGTTTTAACGTTAGAACACTCTAAATACCCTAAATGAGTCAAACGCTCGCCGCCCAGACTCCATCTGCTCCGGAATGGAGACGCTGGCCCTTTAAGGGGGATTGCTTAATCATGAAAAGGATTTCCCAAACAAGAATGTGACTCTTAAGACTTTAATGTGTGTGAACCGGCGTTTGATGGTCACGCTGGGTGTCAACCGCATCTGTTGTTTTGTGATGACACACAGACACACAGACACACACACAGACACACACACACACACACACACACACACACACACACACACATTCTCTCTACACTTAATCGAGTGAGAAATGGAAGGGGAAAAGATGAGATCGCCTCCTGTGAGTTTTGGGTCGAGTGCCGGTTCATCTGGGAAACTTTTACAGTCCTGTTGTTGTTGTTGTTGTTGTTTGTCACTTTGTTCGTCATCCCGCCTCTTGGGAAAGATTTACCTGACAGGCGTCAGGGGAAATGACTCGTGTTGAGCGTGTGGAAGGGACGCTGGCCCTTTAAGGGGACATAAAAGTGACATTTAGGAGTCGTTTCCACGGGGCAGATGAGGTGGAGGAGGCGACGGATAGAGAGCCATTGACTGGATGAGGTCTTGGTGGTGTGTGTGTGTGTGTGTGTGTGTGGGGGGGGGGGGGGGTCACAATGCCGCTGTTGTGGCATGAAGGTTACAGGCGATGACCACAGCGTGGGAGGAGAGACATGTGATCCTCCACATGTCACCAGGACTCTGGAGGATCACCGAGACCAGCT
Organism: Pseudoliparis swirei; assembly: GCF_029220125.1. Taxonomy (NCBI): domain Eukaryota; kingdom Metazoa; phylum Chordata; class Actinopteri; order Perciformes; family Liparidae; genus Pseudoliparis; species Pseudoliparis swirei. The sequence continues at coordinate 1,663,815 of NC_079397.1, forward strand.
GGGGTGGTGGTGGTGGTGTTGTTGTTTGTTGTTGTTGTTGTTGTTGGTGATGTTGGTGCTTGTGGTGGTTCCTGAACTCCTCAAAGCTCTGAACATCAGCTTTCGCGTAGGCAGAGGCCCATTTAAAGGCACGGTGTCCCCTTTCTTTCTTCTGCACGGGAATCAAACGGCAGCTTTATTTGGGGGTGGGGGGGGATCAGAAGCTCACCACAGGGGGTAAACAACGAAGAACTCAACCACATCCGGACTCACCTTTAAATCCTCCGGTTAACATTTTGTGTTTCAATGTATATTTTTTTGAAGAACATTTGAAGAGTCTCTTTAATCTGTGTGAATAAAGATGATGGACACTGAGCTGGGGTTTGGTGTTGAATTCTTGCGGCACCCTGGGGGGGGGGGGGGGGGGGGTGACAGACAACATGAGGGAGGACCCGGCCAGAGCACACCTGGGTGGGCGGGGCCAGCAGCACCGTGACCTCCAGCTGATGACAGTGTGTGTGAGGGGGGGGGCCTGTGGGGGGGAAGTGTGTGTTAGGTGTTTGTCTAGTCACTGGTCTAGTTACCTGTGTCGGTCTCCGTGGTAACCGACCAGGTGTGAGGTCGCCGCGCTCAACACACACACATTCCCAACCAAGAGAAAAACTCAAAATGTGTGTTTAGGTGTTTATTTTATTTACAATCACAAAAATATTATAAAAAATAATACACGCAATATAATAATAACAACAACAAAAACGAAAGATTTAATTTTCATTAGAAATAATAAAAAAATATATTCGCGAGAGGCCGATGAGAATGAGTTTGGGCTTTTCGCAGCAGTCTTTGTGGGCGGGGTCACGCCCCGTTAAGCCCCTCCCCCGTGTCGAACATGTGCGTGGTCAGGTAGTCCTCGTAGCGCCCGTCGATGAGCGCCGCCGCGTTGTTGCGGGCGAACCAGCAGTCCACGCTCTGGGCGCCGCCGTAGATCCTCCGGCTCTTCCGGACCACCGGCACCGAGCGCTGCCGCACCGTGAGCGCCGCCGCCGGCTTGGCGTCGCCCGGCGCCGCGAGCAGCGCCAGACTCACCTCCTGGTACAGGAACTGACCTGGAGGACCACATGGGGAGGCGGTTATTACAAGAGTCTTTGAAGGCCTCATGAAGGTCGGCGTGAAATGGAGAGAAATTCAAGGACGATGTCGTGAAATGTGCTTTTGTGATGACTGAGCAAAATATTGGAAGAGCAGAGTAAATTGTTGACGTATATATATATATATATATCTTGTAATATATATTTCTATTTTCATATATATATATATAAATATATATTTCTATTCATACATTTATATAAAAAAAAATATATTTATATTTTGTACATATATATATAAATATATATTATATATATATATATTTATATAGATATATATTTTTATTTATGCATTTATATTTAAAAATTATATATATTTATATTTTTGTACATATATACTGTATATATATTTTAAAATAATTTAATATATATATATATTTTTACTTATACATTTATGTAAAAAAATATATATTTATATTTTGTACATATATATATATATTTATATAGATATATATTTTTATTTATACATTTATATTTAAAAATTATATATATTTTTATTTTTGTACATATATACTGTATATATATTTTAAAATAATTTAAAATATATATTTTTTACTTATACATTTATATAAAAAAATATATATATTTATATTTTGTACATATATATATATAAATATATATTATATATATTTATATAGATATATATTTTTATTTATACATTTATATTTAAAAATTATATATATTTATACATATAAAAATATATATATATATGTTATATATATATTATTTTACATGATTAAAACCTTAATTAGAACCTTAATTAGAACCGTGACTAGAACCTTTAATAAAACCGTTACTAGAAACATTACTAGAACTGTTACTAGAGCCGTTATTAGAACCGTCACTAGAACCTTCATTAGAACCGTTACTAGAACCTTTAATAAAACCGTTACTAGAGCCGTTACTAGAACCGTCACTAGAACCGTCACTAGAACCGTCACTAGAACCCACCCAGCAGGCCGTGGCAGTCGTGCGACAGCCCCTTGCTGCTGGCCACGTAGAAGCCCAGGTGGTCCCTCTGGTAGGGCGCCGGGTTCTTGTACAGGTGCAGCAGGATCACGAACACGATGTTCCCGCCCACCGTCACGGTCACGTTGGCGTTCCCCACCACGGCCACCGACAGGGCGCCGCTGCTCACGGCCGCCGAGGAGCGGCAGGGCAGCACCATGCGGTCGCGCCCGTCCAGGATGACCTTCTTGGGGGTCACCTCGATGTAGGCGCGCGTGGGCCGGTCCACCACGATGGTGATGGCGCTGAAGTAGGTGCGCTGCAGCTTGCGGCTGCCGGGCGGCGCCGGGGCGCCGATGAGCTTCCCGTTCACCGTCACACCTGGAGACACGACACACACGGCGCTACGTCACGGGAGACCTGGAGACATCTTGGAGGTTTCAAACGGTTATGACCAGGACTGGAAAAGTCCGTGAAAAACATTCATGGAAAATTTGTTTTATTCACATGTTTCATTTACGCTGAGTTTGAAATAAAAATTTTTTTTTTTTTTTTTTAAGATTCTCGAAATATAAGCCGTTTTTTTATTTTATTATATTTATTTATATAAATGTTTATTCTTTTAATCTAAACTATCGTCTCTCATCCATTTGAGTCATTTAAGGTTTTATACTGTGTGCTTTGGAATGATCTTTGCTAGTTTAAATACCGGAGTGCTTGTGGTCGGACACGAGGCGCAGCACGTGTCCCGGCTCCCCGTTGATGTTGAAGCACACGGTCAGCTTGCTGAGCGGGAAGTCGACCACGAAGTGAGGGTCGCCGTCCGCTGAGGACACAGAGCAGCTGCATGACATGGTGAACAGAAAGGTGGAGGTCAGGAGGTCAGGAGGTCAGCACAGCTCCCTGTCACTCTGACTGACACTGACCGTGCTTTACTTGTTTTAAAGTGTTTAAAGTGTTAGTAGTGTCTCTACATGACGATGAGTCGCAGAGCATGTTTTAGTGTTAGTATTCTATAACTGGCAAAGTATGAAATAAAATAGTTAAATAAAAGGTGTTAACAGTCATTTAAGTCGGTTAGAATAACCCACCTGGCCAGAACACCTGCGGGGTCGTGTTTGACAAAACAGATGCCCCCCCCCCCCCCCCAAAAAAGAAGAAGAAAAGACCGGTGGGACTTTGGCTCTCCGGCTTATATATATTAACAAAGAAGACTAGTTAATGATAAATGATAAACGTGACATTCTAGTTGAGTAAAGACCCTCGAGGGGGGGGGGGTCTCTGGATCTCTCGATGTTTCTCGCCTTCAGACTTCACTTCACGAGACGGTTCCTGGACCTTCTGAGCTGGCGTCTCCTCGTGAGAACCGACCCCGAGATGAGTGGAGAGCGTGAGCGCTAATGACGGGGTCATTAGCGCTCACGCTAACGGGGGGGGTTCCCTCTCTTTACTCTCACGAGCTTCTCACCCCTGGACTCAAAGTGCCGGTTCCACGTTGACGTTTCAATTAGAGCCTTCAGACCGTTTGACGAACAAATTACAGGCCGCCCACACAGAGAGTGGAGAAAGAGAGTGTGCTCCCCCCCCCCCCCCCCCACACACACACACCTCGCCTCTCACAGGCCTCAGATGCGATCAGACGAAGCAGGTACAACATGAGAGACGCTGGAGTCACCTGATGTTTTGGAGAATGTGACGGATTTCTTGGCCGGTGGTCTCTCAGCTTTACCTGCGAGGAAGAGAATATATTCATATTTTTGTCTCCTGCATGAGGCGGACGGCGGTGTGGAGTTGTGATGTTTGGTATCAATGAAATGTATTTATTTTGGGACGTAAGTTTCCTTTAAAACCATTTGTTTCCAGGCGAAAGAAGCTTTTATTTTGAAGCCATCTTATTTTGAAGAGTCTTCCGAAAACCGGAAGTGAGACCGTTCTCGGAGGCGCCTCCCCCTCTCGTAGCGGTTAGCCACAGCATGCTGTGTCATTGAACGGCTCACCCCTGGGATTGGGTTAGCGGACGCTAGCTGCAGTTAGCTTGGAGTTACAGCGGCTTCAAAAAGGTGGCGCACTTTAAAAAGTACATCATACAACTTCTCAGGTCTGTCTTTTATCCGTCCATACGTCAGGTATCTGGCAAATGGACGCACTTCTGCCACAATTTGGTAACAATGTAGCTAAATGCAGCGAAGCCTGCTAGCGCTAAAAGTTGATCTTGACACATTTTTCCGTGTCGCAAAGAACTAACCTTTAGATTTCCATGGGCAGCCAATAGAAACCCAAACAGCTAACTGGGCTAGCAACGCATACGAGCTGCTGGAAGTCTATGAAGATATGATGAAGATTAATAAAGCTGTTCGCTGCTAGCTCAATTAGCTGGTAGCATAGCAGCTTACGTAGCATAGCAGCTAAACCAGAAGCAGAAGTTGGACTTCATTGTCATCAGGAGGGTTTTAGAAGATTTAGTGGACGGTGCATTGCTTCTTTTTGACCGTTGAAATGCATCGTCACTGACCGGCTTCTCAGAACCACAGACACGGTCTGTGATACTCCGTGTCCACGTGAACCCGGCAGACTCAAGCTCACCGATGTCGTTGCTCAGAGATGAAATCTGGCCGCTCGGCTTCCCGTTGGATCCCTGCGGCTCCCCGTCCTCCCCGTCATCGGGCAGCTCGTCGGCCACGGTGCCGTCGGCCAGGACCTCGGGCTTCTCCACCACCAGGTGCGTGAGCGGCGTGAGGAAGCGGTAGGTCAGGGACAGGTCGGTGGCCCGCCGGCTGTGGTCTTCCCTCTCCTTGCTCGTCTGGCTGCGCAGCCGCGAGCGCAGCCCGTCCTTGACGCTCAAGAAGCCCCACAGGCGCTCCACGAAGTCGTCCGCGATGGAACCCAGAGCGACGCCCAACACCTGAGCGACCCCCGACCCCGGGGTCTTACCTCCCGCCGCCTTGGCCGCCTTCACGTGCTTCTCCGTCTCCGTCTCTCGGCGCCTCAGCGGCACGTCGGTCTCCAGGACGACGGTCTTGTCGTTGCTGCTGGCCGTCACCTGAACGTGGAGGGACTCGGCGCTGCGGTTCGACAGCTTGCCGGCGATGACGATCTCGGAGCCGTTGAAGTAGTTGGTGAACTGGTGCTGGGTGACGTAGCGGACGGAGTCCTCCGTGTACTTGATGCGTATGTCGGACAGCAGAGGAGTCCCGATCTCGTCGTAGAACCTGGAAAGGAACGGAGAGTCACACCGGCAGAATGAGTGGCGTGGTTCCTACTTCAGAGGATCTCACCGTTAATTGCCAAAAGAAACGTCTTTATGGATTTCATTTTGGTATTTCCTTTTCTCCTCGCCAGTATCCTGTAGCAACAACACAACAGATTGAATCCACGCCGCTCTGACATCACAAAGAGCTCAGTGTGTTCGGGTTTCCCTTAAAGACTTTTGGAATCGGCCATTTTGTCTCCCATTTCGTCAAATACCTCCACGGACCTCGGCTGTGTCGTAAATGTTGTCGGTCTTGATTCCTCATCACTCAAGCGTCTCTTCTTCGTTCCCTGTCACTCGTTCGGCGCCTTTGCTCAAGGGCACATCGGTTGTTTTGGGAGTAGCAGAGGAAAACACCGCGTCATGACAGGTTTCATCGAACGTCTCGGTTCCTCCAACGAGACGCCGCCTCCCGTCTGACCTCTCGAAGCCGATTCAACCCCACTTCAGAGTTTGTGCACACATTCGTAGAAGAGTGTGTGGAAAGCAAAGGTTGTGTGTGTGTGTGTGTGTGTGTCCTGTCCTTGTTATCGCGTCGCCGTAAACCTCCTCACCTCTTAACCGGCATGTTTGTTCAAGCCGGACGAGGTCTATTCTCTGTGGAGTCTGTTAACGCCACAGTACATACTCAAATGTAGGTTTCACAACACACACACACACACACACACATATTCCTGCTAAACTGAGCAAACATCTTGTGTGTCCGAGTGCGGAAGAGAGAAGAAGGATGAGGTGGATTAGAGAGGACGGTTGTCAGCACCGTCACATTTGGTGGTCGCCGTTCCCTCGACGACGGACGGCGTGTCAACGAAGAGGCGGATGACCATGTTGAAGGTAAAATCAACATATTAAAAAGTGATATTTAACGACAGCTCAGATAATAAGAATCAGCAACTTCCTTCGCCTCATAAGAGGTGTGGCCACCGGTATCTCGAGAGCACGTCTTCGAGAAGCTAGCACAAGGAGCGATCCCCATATTGGTCGCCATTTTCCACATCCAAGATGGCTGCTATCGGGTAAAATGGGATTTCTCATTTTCACAAAAACTGATTTTGAAGAAAACCAAGCGCGTGGACTCGACTGCCGGAGAGTCGTACCCTTTGAGCATGGCGCTGGCGTCGGCGTCCTCGTCGATGCGCCTCATCATCCCGCAGTTCTCCAGAGCCATGCGCTCCAGCAGCCGGTAGTCCACGTCGTCGCCGATCCCGATGGTGAAGACGCAGAACTTGTCCTTCACGGACGAGCGGGTGTTGCCGAGGATCGCGGCCGACCGGACCTCCCCGACCGTGGGCCGCCCGTCCGTCAGGAACACCACCAGGGAGACGCTGTTCGGGCTGGCGTCCGGGCTGGAGAGGTACTCGCCCAGCAGGCTGGAGCCGGTGTGGATGGCGCCGTCGATGTTGGTGCCTGCAGGAAGAAACGTCCAAATACGGCCGATAAATCCAATTTGAACCGCAATCCAATGGATACGAACATTTTCTGTCTTGACCTTTTACCTCTAATCACATTTAGACCTTAATAAACTAATCAAATGATTAAAAAACATCATAAACCTCCCGTCAGACCGGACGACGTCATCTTTTGTATTTTAGTAGAAAGTTTACTCAGATTATTTACTATTGGACTCTTTGGCTGCGACAGACTTTTTATATATATATATATATATATATATATATATAAATGTATATATAAATATATTTTAAACAAAAATATATATAAATATATATATTTACATATATATATTAATATATTTTAAACAACAAAAAAATATATATATAGATATTAAATATATATAGATATTAAATATATATATATATAAATATATATATATATTTATATATATATATATATTTAAGAAAATATATATAAATGCTTCAGGCTATTATTAAAAATAATTAAATGTTATATTTTATGTGATTTTCCTCTAATTTCGCCTATTTGACCCCCTGAATACTGAAGACCTGTTGAGAGTGATGAAGGTGATGAAGGGCATGAATGTGAAGAAGGTGAAGGAGATGAATCCTAGTAAACATCAAGACATAGGGCTGACCTCCGTTGGGCACCAGCATGTAGATGAACTTCTTGGCGTCGCGGACGTTGAGCGGCGTTGCCATGACGAGGCTGTGCGGCCGCCACACCTTGACCCTGTTGGAGAAGCTGATGAAGTTGAAGCGGTCCCCGGGGCGCAGGTCCCTCAGGATGGTGAACAGGGCGTCTTTGGTCTGAGGAGAAAGAGACGGCGCGTCACCCCGAGTCCACCGGGCGAGACGGACCCGGTTCTGACAGAAAATCACGTTTTGTAGGCGACAGATTGATTTAATCTAAAGAAACGAGACAGATTAGTGAGCGACCTTCGATGCATAGAGTCGGGTATCGTCTGCATACTGATGAGTCAACGTTTTCCTTCTTTTGGTTCAGTTTTTGATTTGTTTTGCATGATTTTCAGCAGGATTACAGAAGGAAAGACCGGCTGGGTGGGTGGTAGCATGCGCCGAGGGAGAAGATGCGTGGGGGCGGGGCTTCTTTGTGATTGACAGGTCAGTCCAGGTCAGGCGAACTCGAGGCTTCTGGGCTTATCTCATCTCCTCGTGTCCGTGCAAAGAGTTATTTCTCAGCATCTCTGCTAAGCGTGGGGGGGGGGGGGGGGTTATAGAGCTTCTAGATGTCTGTACAGCCAAGGGTCAGAACCACAGACTGACCCACCACTGAAACGGTCCATTGTGGAGCCACATCAAAAACCCACTTGTCCTGGGGGGCGGGGCGGCCGGGGGTCGGGAGGTCGCGGGCGCCGTTGTGGAGAACGTTCCATTACCCCACGGCGCTGACCTTCCTCCCTCACAGCGCCGGCCTTCTTTGTCGGACGTTGTTTCCACTTTTCTCTCCTCACTCGATCTGTTTTTCTCCTCGCGGCAGCTGCAGAGACCCGGCGGGCCGAGGGGATTCCCCTCGCTGAGGATCGGTCCAGCGTGGGAGCGAGGAGGTGGGGTGTCGGGTTTCTGATCCGATTCAGGCATCGGGATTAAAATCAGGTTAAAAAGGCTTTGAGGGGTCAGAAGTTCACATCTACTTCTGGTCCAAGGGGGAACCTGTAGCTGCATTATGTAAGATTAAATGTGAGATTAGACCAAACACACCTGAGCTTCATCCTCTCCTCCGCATTCCAAGAAAACAACCAAGATGGCGACGGCCAAAGAGACGAACTCGAGGCTATGATGGTGGTTATGACGGGAGCAAAGGAGGAAGTCCTCTGTCAACGCAATTTATGTAACTTAATTAACAAATATACTTATTTTAATTGGATTATAAACCAAACAAAGTAGTTTTGCATTTATGTCATTTTTTGGGAATCATTTGAAAAACGACCTTTTCCATCGTTTAGATTTGAGGAAATGTTAAAAACTCCACATTTGACAAATTCCTGCAGCTTTAACTTCACGCCCGCATGACCTGGTTGGCCTCAAGGTGGCGCTCTACCTGTCGAATCTTGGTGCCCGACATGGAGGCGCTGGTGTCGATCACAAACACCACATTCTTGGGCACCGCCGGCAGGTCCTTGGGGGCGAAGTAGTGCACGAAATGTCCGTTTAAAACCTGGGAGGGGAAGAGGAGGAGGACGTTTATAGAAGAAGAAGAAGAAGAAGAAGTTGGATCCCCAACAGGTGGAGGAGTGTTCAAAGCGAAGCACCTGAATGTCTCCGATCCCCATGTCTCTCTGCACGTCGTAGCGGATCACAAAATCTCCCAGAATGCCATTGGTGGTGATCTTGGCCTGCTGGACGATGTTGGGACTGAAGGTCACTCTGCAGACGTTCTTTTCCACTTTGATCACCGTGGTGACGGGATGCTCGGACCTGGCTGGCGGCACGGAGACAGGAAGTGGGACAGGAAGTGGTTTAGCCCAGATAAATGCGGCTTTTATATTTGTTTTAATAAAAATAAAAATAGCTGATCATATTTAAGAGTAATTAAGAGTTATTGAGAGTTATTAAGAATTTTCCCATTTTGTAAAATATTAAATATATAATACTGTTGTTAGAATTTAGATACTATCAGATAAAATAAATAGTCCTTTGAGCTTCGCAGTAACAGCATAAATAAATGAATGATAATACCTGAATGTACATGAAGCAAAACTTAAGAGTAGAAATACATACATTTAAAAAAAGTATATATATATGTATTTTTTATCTGATCATTTTTAAAGTTGTTAACAATTTTCCCATTTTGTAAAATATTAGATATATAATACATAGATTAAAAAAAGATTATTTGTAGAAGTAGAGAAAAATAAATGTAGAAAAAAGCCACAAAGAAATGGATGAAGTGACCGTGATGTAAAACCTGGACTCTTGGCGGCGGCGCCGGTGCGGAGCGGCAGCACCGTGAGGCCGGTGACGGGCGCGTGGTCCACGATGGTGACGTCCAGCCGCAGCCGGCTGACCAGCTGCAGCGGCCGCAGGCTGGTGCTCAGCTCGTAGCGGCCCAGCCGGCGCCGCAGCAGCTCCTCGTACGTCAGCAGGAACACGGCCCGGTTACGGCCCGGGATCATGGCCGCCATGCGGAACACCTCCACCTGCTCGGGGCTGGGGGGGGGGGGGGGGGGCATACTCATACATCAATAATAATGGTCCACAAAGTACTTTTGTTATTATAGTTTGTTATAATTAGTTGCTTATACTTGTGTACTTTTTAAATGCAGGACTTTTAGAGGAAGAGGAGGAGGAAGAGGAGGAGGACCAAGTGGTGATGTCATGCCTCTTAGTGAGTCACCAAATCTCATTTAGTGAAATGTCACTTTTTTTTCATCTGACATCTTTTCAACTCACACACACACACACACACACACAGAAACACACACACACACACACACACACACACACACACACACACACACACACACACACACACACACACTCCTCTCACCTTGCATCACCTGACTCTTTGGTTCCGGCTCTTCCTCCGGTCTCTGGTTTGACCTTCTTGGTCTTCGGCGTGACCTCGCTCTGGTAGACACGCCCCCCGATGATCCTGGTGGGGTGGGGGGGTCAAAGGTCGAGGATTAAAAACGCCCACTCAACCCGGACCACCCATTGTCAGGTTTCCAATGGGTGAACTCACACAGGGCAGAGGTTGTTCGGGGGGCCTGTAGTGTGTGTGTGTGTGCGTGTGTGCACGTGCGTGTGCATGTGTGTGTGTGTTAAAAGAAGTATAAAAGGTTCCACCCTGTCTTGTCTCTATGCCGTCGTCTCCATGGCAACAAAAACATCATAGAGGTCAGACCGGACGACGTCATCTTTTGTATTTTAGTATAAAGTTTACTCAGATTATTTACTATTGGACTCTTTGGCTGCGACAGACTTTTATATGTATATATACATATATATATAAATAAATAAATAAAAATAAATATATATATATCTATAAATAAATAAATATATTTATATATATAAATATATATATATATATATATATATAAATATATAAATATATATATAAATATAAATAAATAAATATAAATATATATATCCATATATATACACTACCATTCAAAAGTTTGGGATCACCCAGACAATTTCGTGTCTTCCATGAAAAATCACACTTTTATTTATCAAATGAATATAAAATATAGTCAAGACATTGACAAGGTTAGAAATAATGATTAATATTTGAAGTATTAATTTTGTTCTACAAATTTCAAGCTCAAGGGAAGGCCAGTTGTATAGCTTATATCACCATCATAACTGTTTTCAGCTGTGCTAACATAATTGCACGGGTTTTCTAATCAGACATTAGTCTTCTAAGGCGATTAGCAAACACAATGTACCATTAGAACACTGGAGTGATAGTTGCTGTAAAAGGGCCTCTATACACCTCTGGAGATATTTCATTAGAAACCAGACGTTTCCACCTAGAATAGTCATTTACCACATTATGTATAGTGTGTATTTCTGATTGATTTAATGTTATCTTTATTGAAAAAAAGTGCTTTTCTTTGAAAAATAAAGTCATTTCTAAGTGATCCCAAACTTTTGAACGGTAGTGTATATATACAGGACTGTCTCAGAAAATTAGAATATTGTGATAAAGTTCTTTATTTTCTGTAATGCAATTAAAAAAACAAAAATGTCATGCATTCTGGATTCATTACAAATCAACTGAAATATTGCAAGCCTTTTATTCTTTTAATATTGCTGATTATGGCTTACAGCTTAAGAAAACTCTAAAATCCTATCTCATAAAATTAGAATATTTCCTCAGACCAAGTAAAAAAAAAGATTTATAACAGCAAAACAAAATCAAACATTTGAAAATGTCCATTAATGCACTCAGTACTTGGTTGGGAATCCTTTGCACGGATTACTGCATCAATGCGGCGTGGCATGGAGGCAATCAGCCTGTGGCATTGCTGAGGGTTTATGGATGCCCAGGATGCTTCAATAGCGGCCTTTAGCTCATTTGCATTGTTGGGTCTGGTGTCTTTCAGCTTCTTCTTCAGTCAGTGATGGTTTGGGGAGCCATGTCAGCTGCTGGTGTTGGTCCACTGTGTTTCATCAAGTCCAGAGTAAATGCAGCTGTGTACCAAGAGATTTTAGAGCACTACATGCTTCCCCGTCTGCTGAAAAGCTCTATGGAGATGAAGATTTCATTTTCCAGCATGATCTGGCACCTGCCCACAGTGCCAAAACCACCAGTAACTGGTGTACTGACCATGGCATTACTGTCCTCGATTGGCCTGCCAATTCCCCTGACCTGAACCCCATAGAGAATTTGTGGGGTATTATGAAGAAGAAGCTGAAAGACACCAGACCCAACAATGCAAATGAGCTAAAGGCCGCTATTGAAGCATCCTGGGCATCCATAAACCCTCAGCAATGCCACAGGCTGATTGCCTCCATGCCACGCCGCATTGATGCAGTAATCCGTGCAAAAGGATTCCCAACCAAGCACTGAGTGCATTAATGGACATTTTCAAATGTTTGATTTTGTTTTGCTGTTATAAATCTTTTTTTTTACTTGGTCTGAGGAAATATTCTAATTTTATGAGATAGGATTTTAGAGTTTTCTTAAGCTGTAAGCCATAATCAGCAATATTAAAAGAATAAAAGGCTTGCAATATTTCAGTTGATTTGTAATGAATCCAGAATGCATGACATTTTTGTTTTTTTAAATGCATTACAGAAAATAAAGAACTTTATCACAATATTCTAATTTTCTGAGACAGTCCTGTATATATAAATATATATAAATGGTTCAGGCTATTGTTAAAAATAATAAAATGTTATATTTTATGTGACTTTTCTCTAATTTCATCTATTTGACCCCCTGAACACTGTAGACCTTATGAAGGGGATGAAGGGGATGAAGGCGAGAAAGATGAAGGTGAAGGGGATGAAGGGGATGAAGGTGAAGGTGATGAAGATGAAGGTGACGAAGGTGATGAAGGTGATAAAGGTGAAGGGAATGAAAGTCATGAAGGGCATGAAGGTGAAGGGTATGAAGGTGATGAAGATGAAGGGCCTAAAGGGGATGAAGATGAAGGGGTGAAGGTGATGAAGGTGAAGGAGATGAAGGTGAAGGTGATGAAGGTGATCTCATTTTCTCTGGTGAGTATATTTGATAAAGTTTAAATCTCCTTGTTTCAGTTTAACTTTTAACATATTTCATATTTCATACGTCATCAACGAGGCTGTGGCTGCGATGACGTCACGGCCCCGCGGTCTCTTACATGGTGAAGTTGGAGACGTAGGCCGCGGCGGGGATCTGGAACTGGAACACGCCCTCCGCGGCGGCGGAGCGCCGGTTGAGCATCGCGCAGTACACCGCGGTGAAGGCGTAGCGCGAGACCACCGTGGTCTGGATGGACAGCTCCTGGATGTGGGGCTTGGTCTCCTGGGGGGGGGGGGGGGCACCCCAAAACATCAGCTGGACCACGGACAGCGCGTTTGGCACAATGTTTACGCGCCACAGCTGTGCGTAATTAACCGGACACAGTGACCACAACCAACCGGAATGCGTTCCCAGGAGCTCGGGGCCAGCTGCGCGTCACGCCCCAACGAGGCGCGTGCACGCTCCGGGGACGAGCCTCAATAACAGAAACTAAAGGACGTTAATCAGATGTTCTCTGAATGCTATGACGTCAGTTCCCCTGAAGCTCCTGAACTCTCCGAGGATTAAAATGCTCCAATATTTAACTTTTTTTTCTTCCTTCACGTGCAGATGTTTCTCTATCTAACATTTATTTAAAGTGAAACTCAAACCGTTGTCCTGTATATGTAAAGCCTCCTCCACGTTTGGGGTCCTCACCTGGCTCAGGATCGTCCTCACCTGCCGCGGGACCCTGCGCGGCGCCTGCGTGGACACACAGAAGAAGAAGAGAAGGAGTCAGATCCGAAAAGCCCAAAAACACCGGAATGAGCAGGGCCCTGAACGCGTCTTACGAGGTCCAGATCAAAGTCCGCGAGCTCGTCTCCGAACCGGGGCTCCACCAGTTGACCCAGTGCAGTCGGGCTGCAGCAGAGCAGCAGCAGCAGCAGCATCGTGGTGGTGCGTTCAGGTACAAGTCAAACAGAGGAGTGGCACCTGATGGGACGCGGCGTGGAGGAGACAGAGACACGCCCACCCAGCTGGAGGAGACAGAGACACGCCCACTCCACTGGAGGAGACCCAGGACACGCCCACTCCACTGGAGGAGACAGAGACACGCCCACTCCACTGGAGGAGACAGAGACACGCCCACTCCACTGGAGGAGACAGAGACACGCCCACTGCACTGGAGGAGACAGAGACACGCCCACTCCACTGGAGGAGACAGGCGCGGTGTCGTTAGGCCCACTGCTGGATGGGGTTGCTGCTGCCTTCAGGGGCTGTCGGAATTATTTTAAGTGTGAGTCAAACCCCCTGTACTGTTGCTGTAATCACAACTCAGAAACTGGAGTTTACTAGATGCACTTGAAGGCAGCATTTTTCAACCACTGACCTCTACGAGCTGCCTTAAATCTCCCCTTTGTTCCATAATAAATAATATATATTATCAAAGATACTTTCTATTATTTTAAACAACATATGGAGTAATAAACAAAGGAAATTATTATAATAAAATAAATTTAAAAAATAATGTATTTTAGATTTTAACTATTCAGATAATATTATAAAATAAAAACATATATTGAATATAATTACATTTTTATTATTAGATCTTATCTGATTTAAATTGTAAGCTATTATAAATACTCACTCAGTTCTTCTTATATTTCTTCATTCAACATTTACATGACATTATTGTTTAATTACATGCAAATTATTCCCCTAAAAATCAAACTTTTAAGGGAAAAGAAATAATATATAAAAATAATAAATGCTTCTTCTATTTTCTATACATACTGCGTCACCTGGTGGCCACGTTGCGGCATTACATCGTTCACATATAAACCGAGGGAGGAGGGGGATTGTGCTTAAATAAATAATAAATAATGAATAATAAATACTCAATAAGAAATATTCAATTATTAATAATACAAAAAAAAAAATGAATAAAACAAAATAAAAAAATATAACCAGCGGAATAAAATCTGACCAAAAAATAAAGAATAAATTCCTCTACTGCTTCCCCTTCTGCTATCTGTCATCTTTGGCGCCACCAGGTGGCCACGTTGCACTATTACATCGTACACATGTAAACGGAGGTATGGGGAGATATGTGCTAAATAAAAAAATAAAAAAATAAAAAATAAGTACAAAATAATAAAAATTAAAAAATTAAAAAATTACAAATAAAATAAATAAAATAAATAAAATAAATAAAATAAATAATCAACCATGTACACCGTGATGGTCGGTTTGACAGCCTGAAAACACAGAACTCTCTCTCTTGGGGGGGGAGTCAAACTCGTCTTATTTACCCTGCATGCACTGCAGGTCAAGTTTCAGTGTGTCCCCTCTCTCTCTCCATGAAACACAACAAATATTGACGGGGCCGGGGGAGTCAATCAGCCCAGTGGATTTTAACCTCTCCAGTCTGCCGCTCGGCTGCGTGTTCCCGAGCCTCTCTGCAGAAGGACTCCGAGCCGCTTGTTGTCTTTTTGTTATTTATGTGTATTTGTGTCTGAGCCCACAGGCCTGGAAACATGAGGCGTCTGCTGCTGCTCGCCGGGCTGCTGCTCCTCCAGCGGGGCCGCGGCTTCGAGTTCGTGATCGATGGAGAATGGGAGGACGAGATGGTGAGTTCAGGGAGTCCTCCGCCACGTTTTATTTAACCTCACGTCCATATATCAATGTATTTGTCCGTGTTTAAAGGTTTAAAGAAAGTCAAAAAACACATTTGTATTCATGATGTAGTCGAATAGTTTGTCTTTAAACCATGACATTGTTTTAGGTGAAATTAAGTCTAAACTCTTGGAGGAAAAAATAGTTTTTTAGTAAATTGCCATCATTTAAGATTTATATATATATATATGTGAATTTTTAAATTACTTTAAAATTCTTGCCGTGACCTTTGACCTTTTACAACTCATTTTTGTACAGCAGAAGGTTGATTTATGCTCTAATATTTCATTAATCCCGCAGATAAAAAAAAAAATATTGCAACTACCTTCATCTGTTCCCTTTTTTTCCCCCCTGAAGGGTTATTTGGGAGTTTTTCCTGGTCCGATGCGAGGTTTTGGGGCAGGGATGTCTATGTGTACAGATTGTAAAGCACTCAGACAAATTTGTAATTTGTGAAATTGGGCTATACAAATAAACTGAATTGAATATGTTTTAGTTTTTTAAATAAAATCAATTAAAATAAATGAATAAAAGGAGTTAAATAATGATTTTTTTTTAAATTGTTGGATAAAATAATAATATTAATAGTGTTTTTCTCTTGTCTCTACAGTCACATAGCGAATTGTCGTCGTTTAAGATTCTTTAGTCTCTATACGTGAATTTCTTTAATTAAATAAAAATTAGTGCCGTGACCTTTGACCTTTTAAAACTCAGCTTCCTCCAGCAGAAGGTTGACTTACATTCTAATATTGCACAATCTACTCTTTGAATCCCCGCAGAATAAATAGAAATATTGAAACAACCTTCATCTGTTGTGTATGTTTTTCATTTTTTAACAAAAATTGCTAAAAAAAAAGAAAAAAGTAGTTAAATCAGGTGAAAAAAAGTTGTAAATGTTGCATTAAAACACAAATGAATTGTGTTTTTCTCTCCACAGTCACACACACGGGATCACCGGGAGAGACACAAGGTGAACACAACCGGACTCTTCTTGTTCAAACCTTTGCCTTCACAATAACGTCTTCATCGATTTCCCAATACACCCACGGAAAAAGAATTGAACGAGTCGTTCCCCTAAAGCTCTGGCGTGTCGTCTTCCTTCTCGGCGGCGTGGTCGCGGTTCAGCCGCCAGGTGAAGCCGGCGTGACGTGTTCTTTGTTCTTTGTGTTCTTTGTGCTGCAGAGAGCGGCGCTGACCAGCGAGGAGCAGGAAGACTTTGAGGTATGACGGCAGAGTTGAACCCTATCTCATAATCAATACGCGGCTGTTTGAAGAGACTCCCGTGAGCTCGGGGTTATTGACTCCCACAAAAAAATCAAATATTGTTTTCGTGTTTTTAAATCAGACTAGTTTGATGTTGTTATGTTTAAAGGGAATGTT
Source organism: Pseudoliparis swirei (assembly GCF_029220125.1). Classification (NCBI taxonomy): domain Eukaryota; kingdom Metazoa; phylum Chordata; class Actinopteri; order Perciformes; family Liparidae; genus Pseudoliparis; species Pseudoliparis swirei. Next base: position 1,680,780 of record NC_079397.1, read on the forward strand.
TGTGTAGAGGAGCGAGGTCTGCAGTTGTTTGTGGAGGAAATAAGAGAAACGCCTCAAATTAAACATTAGGATAGGCGGGAAAACGGAGAAAATAGAAAAACACATGTAAAGGTGAGGGGGAGGGGGGCGGAGGGAGGGATGGAGGGGGGAGGGAGGGATGGAGGGGCGGAGCGAGGGAGGGGGGGAAGGGGCAATTGCCCCTTTGCAAACATATATACAGCAGGCAAAGTTCCTGGACCACATGATTCCATGATGACACACACACACACACACACACACAACTCACTGAGATAATGAAAGAAAACCGTCCCTCCTCCTCCTCCTCCTCCCAGGCCATCCGAGGAGATGACCTCACCATCAAGAGCTACAAGGTGGAGACTCGCATCACGTCGCGCTTTGCCCACACCACCGTCCGGAGCTCGGTGGTCAACTCAGGCGCCAAGTCTCAGAGCATCGGCTTCAACGTGCAGATCCCCAAGCGGGCCTTCATCACCAACTTCACCATGTGAGCCCCCGGTGTCCCCGCCAGTGTCCCCCCGGTGTCCCCGCCAGTGTCCCCCTGGTGTCCCCCTGGTGTCCCCCATGTGAGCCCCCGGTGTCCCCGCCAGTGTCCCCCATGTGAGCCCCCGGTGTCCCCGCCAGTGTCCCCCTGGTGTCCCCGCCCCAACCGGCCTCTCATAGGGACAGACGGTTTTGACTCGTCTCTCTGTTGCAGGAACGTGAACGGCATCATATTCGTGGGCTCGGTGAAGGAGAAGACGGTGGCCAGGAACCTGTACGCCCAGGCCAAGGCCAGAGGAAAGGCGGCGGGCATCGTCAGGTACCCCAGCCGGCCCTCTCAGGACCTCAACCCCCGCCCCCCCCCCCCTCCTCTTTCCCCAAAAGCTCCCCGGCGTCACTGACAAGCGGTTGTTTCTTCGCTCCTTAGGGCGAACTCCCAGGACACGGAGACGTTTAAGACGGAGGTCTTCGTGCCCCCGGGCAGCAACATCGAGTTCGAGCTCCACTACCAGGAGATGATGTACCGGAAGCTCGGCTCCTACGAGCACACGCTGCACCTGCAGCCCGTGAGGCTGGTGCCGCAGTTCCAGGTGAGGTGTTGCACCGCCACGAACCGCCGCCGTCGTTCGGCATGCACGTGAACCCCCCCGATCGCCCCGCTGACCCACTCCCTTCCCAGGTGGATGTGTACATCTTTGAGCCCAAGGGGATCTCCATGGTCCAGACCACGAACACCTTTGGGGACCAGTTTGCGGAGCTGATCAAGGTCACGTCCACCAAAGACAAGGTGAGGCCGAAACTCTCCAAGGTGCCGATAGCCGCCCGGTGGACGGCGAGGGCGCCCAAACCTTGTTTTTGGGCTTCGTACAAATGTAGTTGGATCGTTCTGGAGCTTCAAAGTGATCTACAGAAAGAACCTCATGTTGTATTACCTGAATACAGGGATGGGAACAGATAGACAGTGAAGGGTCTCCATGAAGGTGGAGAGATCCAAGGGACCTTGAGGTCCTTAGATCTGTAGGTCTTTAGGTCTTGAGATCTTTAGGTCCTTAGATCTGTAGGTCTTTAGGTCTTGAGATCTTTAGGTCCTTAGATCTTTAGGTCTGTAGGTCTTTAGATCTTTAGGTCTTGAGATCTTTAGGTCTTTAGGTCATGAGATCTTTAGGTCTATGGGCTCGTAGAAATTATTATTTAAAATAAATTTCTTACATTTTGTTAAATACTTGAGGCTGAAGTCAGAATGTAAAGTCCTAACAGGACTAGATGCATCAGGATTATTTCACCTATTCTTTGTAATTCATGACAAAAGAAATCCACAGAATTTCATAAAAATCTGTCGGGTATGCTTTTATGTTTTATAGATATCTCCAACATGTAAAGCAGAAGAATCTCACGTTGTGATGTTTGATTTGAGTGATTCAGCCCCTCCAATACCTCCGGTCTTTGCCCTCAGGCTCACATCTCCTTCAAGCCGAACCTGCAGCAGCAGAGGAAATGCCCCAACTGCACCAACAACGCCGTGGACGGCTTCCTGACGGTGCAGTACGATGTGACCAGAGACAGCAACGCCGGGGAGCTACAGGTGTCCCCCCCCTCACTTCCCCTTCAAATTAAAAGTCTTGATTACCTTTGACGTGGCGCGAGGCTAGAACACCTTTTTTCCCCCGGTGGTGTCTTGCAGGTGTCGGACGGCCACTTCGTCCACTTCTTCGCGCCCACCAACCTCTCGCCCCTTCCCAAGAACATTGTGTTCGTCATCGACATCAGCGGCTCCATGTGGGGCGTCAAGATGAAGCAGGTGAGTGGTTGGGTCCGGGCACCTCGACCCTTTCGGTTCGGCCTGGGAATTACCCACAATCCCTAGCGTTGTGACGTTGGGTTACCGGTGGAAGCTCGGAGACTCAAAAGAGGAAACACAGTAAGGATCAAAGATGGAAGATGGGTTCAGTCCCTGAGGGTCCAGGGTTCAGGGCCCTTTAGGGAGGGGGGGCACTTGTATAATTCTCTCCCCTTGTGAAACACCGCCCCCTTGTGGCCATTTAATCTCAAACCCCCCCCCTCTCTCTCACAGACGGTGGAGGCCATGCAGGCGATTCTGGATGACCTGACCATAGACGACCACTTCAGCGTCATCGACTTCAACCACAACGTGCGCTGCTGGAGGGAGGATCTGGTCCCCGGGTCCTCCATCCAGGTGGAGGACGCCAAGATGTACATCCGGAACATCAAACCCAACGGGGGTGAGGGGGAACATGTCCGTCTTTAGGGGGGGGGGGGGCAGTCTGGTGGGTTCCTGACCGTCCTCCACTGACACCCAGGCACCAACATCAACGAGGCCCTGATGAGGGCGGTCCAGATGCTGGTGAAGGGGTCCAACCAGGGGCTCATCGACCCTCGGTCCGTCTCCATGATCATCCTGGTGTCCGACGGAGACCCCACTGTGGGTAAGATCCGTCGGGGTTTTATTGGCGGAGAATGCACCGATTTTTAAATAAGTGTCTCAGGAAGAAGCCGATTGTCTCGCCAGGTGAGATCAAGCTGAGCACCATCCAGAAGAACGTGAAGCGCGTGATGAGGGAGGAGTTCTCGCTCTTCTCGCTGGGCATCGGCTTCGACGTGGACTACGACTTCCTGGAGCGCATCGCCATGGAGAACCGGGGCATGGCCCAGAGGATCTACGCCAACCACGACGCCGCGGAACAGCTCCGGGTACTACGCCGTGGAACCACGTCCCCGAGGCCGCAGAACGTCGAGTTTGACCTCTGCTCCACGTTCTCCGCAGACGTTCTACCGCCAGCTCTCCTCCCCTCTGCTGAGGAAGATCACCGTCCAGTTCCCGGAGGACACGGTGTCGGACGTCACCCAGAGCCGCTTCGACAAGTACTTCAGCGGCTCGGAGCTGGTGGTGGCCGGCAAGGTGCTGCCGTCCGAGAGCGACACCCTGACCAGCTTCACCACCGCGTCCGGTGTGAGTTAAACAAACAAAATGCACCGCTCTACAAGGGTTCAAGGCCCCCGGTGACCTCTGACCCATGTCGTCCCTGCAGGCCCGCATGGACCTCAATCTGGAGACGGAGGGGGACTTCACGGAGCTGGACACGGAGCTGTCCAAGCAGCAGCACTCGTTCACCGGCTTCGCCAGACAGATGTGGGCGTACATCACCGTGAAACAGCTGTTCTCTGAGAGGTGAGAGGGGAAGAAACCAAGAATGAATGCAAATAAATGAGCTTAAAGTGTCTTAAGAAGTCTATAAATGCAGCAGATTGGATTAATGTTGGTTGCTAAGAGTTGAATGTTGGGCGATTAGAGTTATTAGCGTTTGCAACGAGCTAACGACTTGCAGCAAACTGGAAATGGAGAATAGAGTTTGAGATTAATTCATCTCAGACTCTTCTTCTCCCTTGAGTCTACGTCTGTGTTTTCATTCTATGACAATTCCTGATTGTCTTCTATATTTTACCTGATAATGAGCTAATTAGGCTAATTGCTGCAACATGCAATTCATTCATAAAAGTTTCAACGAAACCCCTTTAACTGGCCTAAAGGTGTAGAAACGTGACGGTAATCTGGTCGCTGTGTTCCCCTCCTGCAGGTCTCTGGCTCCCTCGGCCTCCAAGAAGAGGAAGATCACCCAGCGCATCATGGCGCTGGCCGTGGAGCACCAGTTCGTCACTCCTCTCACCACGCTGCTGGTGGAGAGCGAGGACGGCAAAGAGCGGCTGCTGGCCGACTCCCCGAGGGACCAGAAGCACGGCTGCTGCATAGGTGCACCGCGTAGCAGGGCCTTTAGGGCTGACCACCAGGGGGCGACTCCTCTGGTTGTATAGAAGTCTATTCTTCATGTATTAAAGTTGTATTCTCTCTCCTGACCACCAGGGGGCGACTCCTCTGGTTGTATAGAAGTCTATTCTTCATGTATTAAAGTTGTATTCTCTCTACTGACCACCAGGTGGCGACTCCTCTGGTTGTATAGAAGTCTATTCTTCATGTATTAAAGTTGTATTCTCTCTCCTGACCACCAGGGGGCGACTCCTCTGGTTGTATAGAAGTCTATTCTTCATGTATTAAAGCTGTATTCTCTCTACTGACCACCAGGGGGCGACTCCTTTTTTAATCTCCAGGAATAGGGGTAGGAGGCGGCTCGTCGTCCTCTCACAAGACTCCGCAGGTGGTCTACTCGGCGCCCCCCTGGGTCCAGGTGACCATGGCGCCCCCCCCGAGTCAGGCTGTGAAGGGCCACGAGGAGTGGACCCTGCCGAATCAGGTCAACTTAGGTAACACACACACACACACACACACACACACACACACACACACACACACACACACACACACACACACACACACACACACACACACACACACACGCACGCACGCACGCACACAGTGTTACATGTGAACGCTGTGTTGCTCCCTCTAGTGGACAACGACCCTCACTTCATCGTCCACCTGCCCAGAGAAAACATGGACGTCTGCTTCAACATCGACTCCACACCTGGAGACATCCTGAACCTGGTGTCTGACAGCGGGACAGGTAACATGTCACACGTTTACCTGTGTGTATTGCATATTTAAATACAAATATCTAAATAAGGAAAATCTATTAAAAAAACATATTTATATACAATATTTTGAAAAGGAATTTAAATATATATATATGTATTTAAATTATTATTCAAATTATTTGATATATTTATATACATATAAAATATTTTATACATATATACATTTTAAAAAGGAATTTAAACATATATACATTTATATTTAAATTGATATGTATATATTTACATTTTCAAAATATTATATATAACATATTTAAATCTTCATAAATATATTCATATCTATATTTTAATTATTATTTATATTTTAATACCGTAAAAAATATTTTATATATATATAATACATATATATACAATATTATAAAAGGGAATATATATATATTAAAATATTTGGAAAAGAGGGAGTGGGGATTCAAATTAAATCAAATAAAATGAATGTCTTTATATATCAAAATAAAATGTGACTACTCGGTCCCGTTTCGCCTATTTGACCTTTGAACCCGACCTGAAGGCCTGGTGGTGAACGGCCGGCTGGTCGGCGCCAAGCGGGTTCACAAGAGCAAGCTGAGCACGTTCTTCGGCTCCATCTCCGTCTACTACCAGCCGGACGGCGTCGGCGTGACCGTCGACCCCGCAGGCATCACCATGAGCGACGGCCAGAGCAACCACACCTTCACCTGGGGCGCCACGGCGGACATCACTCAGGACGGGTAAACACACGCCACACTCAATATCATCATCATCATTATCATCATTATTAATAATCCCTCGCCTCACCTCAGCGTGAGGATCTCCATCGTGAAGAACTCCCACGTCTCCATCGTGGTGAACCACGACGTCCAGGTGATGGTGCTGCTGCACCGCGTGTGGAAGAAGAACCCGATCAACGTGGACTTCCTGGGGGTCTACATCCCCAACGAGAACCGGTACTCCCCCCTGGTCCACGGGCTCATAGGTACGCACACACACACACACACACACACACACACACACACACACACACACACAGTGACTCGATGTGTGTGTGTGCAGGCCAGTTCTCCAGAGAGCCTGAGGTGAGCGTGCACGACGTGCGCGAGGGGGTGGACCCCCTGAAGAAGGAGGCCATCATGGAGGTGAAGGGCAACCAGCTGCTGGTCACCAGGTACGCCTCCACTACGCCCAAATATGGACACACATGTTTCTATTTAAACTGTAACCGTGTGTGTGTGTTCAAGGGGTTGGCAGAAGGACTACAGGCACGATAAGCGCCGCGGCTCCAGCATCTACTGCTGGTTCATACACAACAACGGGAAGGGCTTCATCGACGGCCACTACACCGACTACATCGTGCCCGAGCCCCGCAGCTTCCTGCGGCCGCCGGAGACGCGTTCAGGTTCCCTGTGACGCGTGTTGCGTTCAGGTGCCCCTCATGTGCATAAATGAATGTTTCCCAAGGTTCTCTCCTAATTAAGAAAAGAGAACATGTGTTTTTGTTGTGTTTATTCAAAGAACATTTAAAATGTGAAGATCTTGATTACTGATAATAAAAAATAAAACTGAATCGACGTTCAAGACTCTCACTGCCGGGGGGGGGGGGGGGGGGTATGTACAGGGGGAATAACTCTGACACAGTAGAGGTGCGGACAGGACGCCGCTTCATTCAGGCCAGTTTGGAGAAATCCTCGTAGGCGACGTCGACCCTCTTCCCCGTCTGAGGACCCTGAGGAGAAGAACCACAACACGCCTTCACCAGGAGGGTCTTACAGCGTCTCTACATTATTATTAATAATATTTTTGTTTATATATATATATACACATATCTAAAAATAATAATAGTATATATAAAAAAATTATAATAATATGTGTGTATATATATATATATATATTTTAAATATGTCTATATATATATATGGACATATATTGAATTTTTTTTTTTTAGGGTTGGTAATATGACAATTTGATTGATTTTAAGTTTTATATAATTTTTATTCCCAGAAAAGTATCTCTGCGGCTTTTAAAATTAAACTTTTCACAGAAAGGCAATATTTAATTAATAGAAAAACTTGTGAGGAACACGTGATGAACACGTGATGAACACGTGATGAACAGGTGATGAACAGGTGATGAACAGGTGATGAACACGTGATGAACAGGTGATGAACACGTGATGAACACGTGATGAACAGGTGATGAACAGGTGATGAACACGTGATGAACAGGTGATGAACAGGTGAGGGTCTCTTACCGAGTCGAGCACCAGCGTGGCGCTGAAGCTCTTCTCGTCGATTCCCTCCAGCAGAGCCTCCGTGTCGCGGTGCAATCCATTGAGGATCAGGACCCGTTTACCTGCAGGAGGTGTGAGAAGGAGAAGCTGAGGAGGAGGAGCTGAGGAGGAGAAACTGAGGAGGAGGAGCTGAGGAGGAGGAGAAGCTGAGAAGGAGAAGCTGAGGAGGAGAAACTGAGGAGGAGGAGCTGAGGAGGAGAAGCTGAGGAGGAGAAACTGAGGAGAAGCTGAGGAGGAGAAACTGAGGAGGAGGAGCTGAGGAGGAGAAACTGAGGAGAAGCTGAGGAGGACAGGGAGGCGCAGCCGAGGTACGAGACGCCCCCCCCGGCCACGTCTTTATTTGAGGTGGGTCACCTGGTGCCGGGATGACCGTCTCCACGTGGTTCTGGTCCAGCTTCAGTTTGTCTCCGGAGTCCACCATCTTCACCACGGCGCCATATTTGTCTCGCACCTCCTACAAAATAAGAGAATATACCTAGATTTACTTTTTGGCGCCACACGTGGCCAACATGCTACCTCCAGTTAGCCTGTTTTGCTGCCTCCAGTTAGCCTGTTTTGCTGCCGCCAGTTAGCCTGTTTTGCTGCCTCCAGTTAGCCTGTTTTCCTACCGCCAGTTAGCCTGTTTTGCTGCCTCCAGTTAGCCTGTTTTGCTGGTTCCAGTTAGCCTGTTTGGCTGCCTCCAGTTAGCCTGTTTTGCTGCCTCCAGTTAACCTGTTTCGCTGCCTCCAGTTAGCCTGTTTTGCTGCCTCCAGTTAGCCTGTTTTGCTACCTCCAGTTAGCCTGTTTTGCTACCTCCAGTTAGCCTGTTTTGCTGCTTCCAGTTAGCCTGTTTTGCTACCTCCAGTTAACCTGTTTCGCTGCCTCCAGTTAGCCTGTTTCGCTGCCTCCAGTTAGCCTGTTTCGCTGCCTCCAGTTAGCCTGTTTCGCTACCTCCAGTTAGCCTGTTTTGCTACCTCCAGTTAGCCTGTTTTGCTGCCTCCAGTTAACCTGTTTTGCTGCCTCCAGTTAGCCTGTTTTGCTGCCTCCAGTTAGCCTGTTTTGCTGCCTCCAGTTAGCCTGTTTTGCTGCCTCCAGTTAGCCTGTTTTGCTGCCTCCAGTTAGCCTGTTTTGCTGCCTCCAGTTAGCCTGTTTTGCTGCCTCCAGTTAACCTGTTTTGCTACCTCCAGTTAGCCTGTTTTGCTACCTCCAGTTAACCTGTTTTGCTGCCTCCAGTTAACCTGTTTTGCTGCCTCCAGTTAGCCTGTTTTGCTGCCTCCAGTTAGCCTGTTTTGCTGCCTCCAGTTAGCCTGTTTTGCTGCCTCCAGTTAGCCTGTTTTGCTACCTCCAGTTAGCCTGTTTTGCTGCCTCCAGTTAGCCTGTTTTGCTGCCTCCAGTTAGCCTGTTTTGCTACCTCCAGTTAGCCTGTTTTGCTGCCTCCATTATGCTCGTCTTCACTTCTGTTCTGCACGGTTTGGCCGTTGTAAATCAGTTCTGCATGTTTCATTTCCTCATAAACTTGCGGTTCGACTAAAGCTCGTCTTTAGTTGTATGAACATCTGTTACCGTGATGACGGCCTTCTTCTTGTGGTACTTCTCCCCGAGCCTCTTGGTGACGACCTTCACCACGATGTTGGGCTGCAGCCAGTAGTCCGTCCTGACCGACTGCTTCTTCCTCTTCTTCTCCTCCATCTGAAACGAGCCGGCGGGGTTTAAAACGCAGACGAGAGGAGAAGAGATCAAACACCTCCTCTACCTCCATGATCTCCTCCAGAGCCGACGTCTTCTTCTTCTTCTCGACCCGGCCGTTGGCGCCGGTGTCTTTCCTCTTGGTGGAGGACGCTGCCGCCTTCAGGGCGCTGGCTCCCAGGGCCGAGCTGCAGGAGACCACAGCTCAGTGACGACATTATAACAACGAGCCCGAAGCCACCAACGAGGCGTTCAAGGACCTCCGTACCTGGGTTTGGAAGGACCGGCGATGGATGCCGAGGCGCCCATGTTGAACGCGACTGGAGGAGAAGACGAGAAGGTGAGGGAGGAAAGGAGGAGACTGAAGAAAAGAAACCAACACACCTTTATCTTCTTCGCTCTCTCGCTTCAGCTCGGTGAAAACTGGGGATTCCTACAAAATAAAAGAAACAACGTGTTTTAATTCTTGAGCCCTCGCCTCCTCGCTGCCTCGTCCCCTTGCTTCCTCTCACCTCGTCCTCCTTGCCGCCGCGGCCCCGGCGGACCTGCTCCTCGATGAACTTGGCGCTCCGCTCTTCGTCGTCCAGGTCCTGCTTCTTCTTCCTCGCCTGCTCCTCCTGGCGCCGGATGGTCTCGGGGTCGCGGTCGACGTACTGGACGTACCAGCCCTTCGGCGTCTCGTCCACGACGCACAAACCTGGAGGACCACATTTAATAAATACTTTCTTTACTCTGGTTTCTGGACGTTGTGTCTGACTTTATAGATTTACACATTTTATTAAATCAGTTGTATTTCAAACCAACGTTACGATGGTTTATTTAAAGGAGAGATTTGTTTTTCTCTTCACACGATTTAAGATCCATTGACTGACAATAATAAAAACATGTTTATTCAAAAGTAGCCACGTGTTTTTATTCATTCTTTATTAACCCCATATCCATTTACAGGAAAACTCCCACTAATTGTATCCTTTAATATTACTTTTTTATTTAATTGCTAACTTCTTGGTATAAAACTTCATATTAAAAATAAAATTTTAAGATATTTGTTCTTCTGGGGTCAACATCTACTCATGTAATGCATTTTATTTACTAAATATTGTGATTCTGGTGCTTTCACATCAGTCAACTCTCATCGTAAAGAGTCTCCTCCACATGGATGTAGGTCGTAGTTATTATATATGATATATTATAATTAATAAAGGTGCATTAAGGTGCATTAAGGTGCTCACCTTCTCGGCCCAGCCACTTGGTGAAGTCGGTGAGCGTCTCCCACTTGGTGGAGTTCATGTGCACGTGCTCTCTGTGGTTGATGTACTCGTTGTAGATGATGTTGTTGTGCACTCGCTTGGTTCCTGCAGGGAGAACAACAACAACAACAACAACTTAATGACACAGCTGCAGTCACACACACATCAGGACAATCTACGTGGCATCAGGAACTCACCGAACCGTCTGCTGAGCAGCTCGATGAAGTCTCTTTTAAACTCACTGGGAAGACAAGTAAACACGAATGAACTCCTCCTTCTGTTGTTAGTTATTGTTGTTGTGTTGTTGTTGTATTTCAGACCCATATGGGAACCTACTCGGAGAAGTAGTCCATGAACTTGTTCGGGTCCTCCGAGGCCAGCAGCAGCTGCCTCTGGTGGGACTCCGCCATGCAGTGGCATTTGAAGCCATTCTGGAAAGACAAATACGTTCAAAAATATAACAATAAACACTAAATGTGATTTATTTACACCGAACACCTCACCTCGTCTCGGCATTGTTTCTGACACATCTGACAATACCATCTCAGCTTCTGGAGACCTTTGGACTTTATCCGGTTGGCTATCGCCTTCGGGGAGAGAAAATCAGCTTTCCCCATTCTGAACAACAACAACAATAAACAACAACACACGCGCTACTTGTTGATTAACGACGTTTAAAGTTAAGGGAAAGTCTCATCGAGTCGCGGCTAAACTACCAACAACTGGTTTCCGGATGACTCTGACGTCATAAACTCGCGTGAACGCTTTAATCGCGCGAGAACGGTAGCTGCCTCCAAGGACCTCCAAGCTTCGGAATTTACACTATTTAGCGTTATGATTTATTTCAAGTACTTTTATAAGTTTATTAGTACTTTGATTATAACACATATACTAGAATACAGTAACATATATCAATACTTTCCTCTAAGAACGGTTAATTTAACTGTGAGACATTGGGTGGTTCGTTTGTATGTCTGGATCTCACTCTTAACGATATATTTGGCAGCTCGTGAACGCACCATTCGTCCATTTTACCTTTAGCCTGCGCATGCGCAGTTCTGCCTGTCTGACCTTCATCGCAGTAACCATGTTCGCCAGGACCAGCTTGTTGGTGTTCTCCCCACAATGGTAAAGTCAAACGCTTTTTAAATACTTCCACTTTAATATCTACTTGTTTATTATTCATATGTGCATCACGTGACACTTTATGGGACGAAATGTGTAACTTGTAGTCTGAGCAAAAGGCTGTTATTGAAACACAAGGACGTGCTAACGTGGAGGCCGCGGCTAGCTAATGAATGACAGCGGTGCGCTGCTAGCTTAAAACGGTCTTGACATTGTGGGAGAAAGCATGCACTAGAGTAAACATTCAACACATTTAAGACTGCACTATGTTTAACTACGTCCTTCTGCACGGTCAGATATATACAGATGTATAGCTAGCTAAGCTAGGCTACCTTTAAAGCTAACTGATGCGGCGCTAGCTCTCAAAGTGACACGTTTATCTCAACATAAATCTCCTTTCCACCGCGACATGCGCTGCTGATGGTGTTGTACTTTGTTATGCATGTTGTGACGTGTCTGATGAAGCTCACGCGCAGTGTTTGTGTTCACAGTGGGCAGGTCAGGAACATGGTTACCTTGAAGGACAGTAAGTACTTCTGCCTCCTTAAATATGCAAAGACAACAGACTGAACTCTCACATGATGCTGAATGACCTCTGCTCTCATGCACCATGAGGTCAATGCAGGGGTCACATGTGTGAGAGCACACGGAGTCATGTGCAAGCTTCAAAACATGGTTTTTAATATCTTTAAAAATAAAAAAATCCACTAATGTTTAAATGCAAAATGGTAGTTTACAGCTAAAAGTAATAATGACAATAGTTATGATTAGGTAATAGTAATAATTAAAAACATGGATACCTTGAAGGACAGTAAGTACTTCTGCATTCTGCGCTCTTAAATATATATATGTATATATATATACAACAGACGACTTATGAACTCACACCGATGAAACATAAGATGCTAAATGGTCTCTGTTTAAATATATTATGAGATAAATGCAGGGGTCAAATATGTGAGTCCACAAGTAGTTTATTTACAAGCATGGTCCACTAATGTTTTACATGCAAAATAGTAGTTTACAGCTGAAAGTATCCTTAACTAGCAGGGTTAATACGGTCATGGTTATTTCCAGGCCTGGAAAAGTCCTTGAAAAAAATTGAATCCCTAAAGTTTGGGAAAAGTCATGTATATGTACATTTATGCATTTTGATTTAAAAGAATAATCATTTATATAAATATTTACTTCTTTTAATCAAACTATTGTCTCATTAATTTGTGTCATTTATACACCGAGATTTCACCAAATGTTTGGCCATGGAAATGTGGTTTAAAGTCATGGAAGTCCATTGGTCAACATGTGTATGAACCCTGAACTAGGATTAACCAGCATTAAACAATTTGAGTTGCAAAGCCTATTCATTTTTAGTGATCCAGTACTTAATCTTCCTCGAGTTGCCGGGTAGATAAAAAGTAGTTCAGTGTGTTTTTAACCTCTTCTACATCCTCACAGTTGTCGTTTTAATCCCGGCGTGGTAACGTCCCTCTTCTTCTTTTTATCCAGTCACCATCCGGTTGAAGTCCATCAAGAACATCCAGAAAATCACCAAGTCCATGAAGATGGTGGCCGCCGCCAAGTACGCCCGCGCTGAGAGGATGCTGAAGCCGGCCCGGGTGTACGGCTCCGGAGCTCTGGGTGCGTACGCCATCTTGTTATCGCTCCCTCTGCATTGTTATTATTATTTTGTGTTAATAGGGTCTAAGTCTCTCCTCTCTGCTCCTTAGCCCTCTACGAGAAGGCCGAGATCAAGGCGCTGGAGGACAAGACCGCCAAGCACCTGCTGGTCGGCGTGACCTCCGACCGCGGGCTGTGCGGCGCCATCCACTCCGGCGTGGCCAAGGCCATCAAGCTCGAGATCGCCAACCTGACCGCCGTCGGCAAGGAGGTTATGGTGATCAACGTGGGAGACAAGCTGAGGAACATCCTGACCAGGTACTGGACATTTACTGATATATAACTTGTATTTATTTATACATTTATTTATTTATTCCTTTATTTATTTACGTATACATTTATTTAAGCATTTATCTATTCTTGTATTTATACATTTATTTCAGCATTTATTTATTTATTCTTGTATTTATTTCTACATTTATTTAAGCATTTATTTATTCTTGTATTATTTATACATTTATTTAAGTATTTGTTAATTTATTCCTGTATTTATTTATTTAAGCATTTATTTATTTATTCTTGTATTTATTTATACATTTATTTAAACATTTATTTATTTATTCTTGTATTTATTTATACATTTATTTAAGTATTTGTTTATTTATTTATTCTTGTATTTATTTATACATTTATTTAAGCATTTATTTATTTATTCTTGTATTTATTTATACATTTATTCTTGTATTTATTCATGCATTTATTTATTTATACTTTAGACATTTTAAGACGTCCATACTGTTTGTAGATATTGATAGTCGTGTTGGGCTGGAAGGTCAGAGCGTAACGGAGTTGACCATCAGTTGCTTCCGTGTTGGGAACAGTCACATTTTTATTATTATGACGTCTACATTAGTCTGAGGCTTTGGATTGAGAGCATCTGATTGGTCCCCAGGACTCACAGCCAGCACATCATCCTGAACTGCAAGGAGATCGGCCGCCTGCCGCCGTCCTTCGGCGACGCCGCCATCGTGGCCTCCGAGCTGCTGAGCTGCGGCTACGAGTTCGACCAGGGCTCCGTGATCTACAACAAGTTCAGGTCCGTCATCTCCTACAAGACGGAGAGGAAGCCCATCTTCTCCATCGACACGGTGGCCAACACAGGTACTGCGGGTTAGGAGAAGGGACTCTCTCTCTCTCTAACTAAATATAACTGTCTCTCTCTCTAACTTACTCTAACTTTATCTCTAACTCTCTCTCTAACTAAATCTAACTCACTCTCTCACACACACACACACTGACCATGTTCCTCCCCCCCCCCCCCCCCCCCCCCCACAGAGAGCATGGGCGTGTATGATGACATCGACGCCGACGTGCTGAGGAACTACCAGGAGTTCTCCCTGGTGAACATCATCTACTTGGCCATGAGGGAGTCGTCCACCGCGGAGCAGAGTGCCCGGATGACGGCCATGGACAGCGCCAGCAAGAACGCCTGTAAGACGGAGAGAGACACGTGTCCTTTATTTGAGTCCTTTTATAATGCTCTCAGAGACAGAAGTGTCCTTTTATAATGCTCTCAGAGAGAGACGTGTCCTTTATTTAAGTGTCCTTCTATAATGCTCTCAGAGAGACGTGTCCTTTATTTAAGTGTCCTTATATAATGCTCTCAGAGAGAGACGTGTCCTTTTATAATGCTCCCAGAGACAGAAGTGTCCTTTTAAAATGCTTCTCCCCAAAGAACAACTTTCAGAACCTGGTTTTTAAACCATGAGGAAATGGACCTCCGTCCCGATACTCTCCTGCTGTATTTTATTTTTATTTATATATATTTATTTTTATATTTTATAACTATATATATATATATTAAAAAAAATAAATAATCATTGTTATATATAAAATTAAAACTATATATATTTATTGTATTTATATATATATACATATATAAATAAAATTTTAAACTATATATATATAATGTATTTTAAATTGTATTTAGATATTTATTTATATAAATATATTGTTTATTATGTATTTAAAAAATAATAATTTATATACATAAATTGTTTGTGTATATATGTATTCTGTAAAGTTGTATATTTCCACTTCACTGATGTTCCTCCCTCTCCCCTCAGCTGAGATGATTGACAAGCTGACCCTCACCTTCAACCGCACCAGACAGGCGGTCATCACCAAGGAGCTCATCGAGATCATCTCCGGAGCCGCCGCGCTGTAAGTCTCTCTCTCTCTCTCACTCACTCACTCACTCACTCACTCATACTCATCCATCATCATCATCATAACATCACCTCTGGTGACTAACCTCCTCTCTCAACCTCTCTGCTGAGTCAGGACCTGAGCTGGTTCTCCAGGAGGTAACGCGTAGCGTCGAGTCCTTAGAGCCAGACTTGAGTCACAACACTAGTCCAGACTTTAGGTTTAGCCTCCAGTCCAGCGAGCCTCTGTGTTCACGTCTTTATTGTTTTAAATGTTCTATTGTTTGTTTTCAGATAAACGGGGATCTGGACGCCTCGGTCCCTAAAGTACTTCAGACCCTCGTCGTGACGTTTGTGCTTCTATTTGTAAAATATATAGAGAATAAATCATCTGTCTATCCTTTCAATAAATACTGATGACTGAGAACCTCCACGCGTCTCATTTACAGGTGGCTTGTTTGTGTTGTTGTTGTTGAGGGTTCAAGGACAACAGAAACAAACAGGAGTTGTTGTTCTACTTATATTTATTTATTCCTGCATTTATTTATACATTTATTTGAGCATTTATTTATTCTTGTATTTATTTATTCATACATTTATTTAAGTATTTATTTATTCTTGTATTTAAGCATTTATACATTTATAAATGTTTTTTTAGACTTAAAGTGACTAAGTTGTATACAGATGACGTCATGCAGTGAGTCAGGTCCACCAGACCCACAATGCATTGCTGGACCCGCTGGAGGGAAAGGAGGTCACGGGAGGACCAGGACGGACTGTCAGAGCCGCTGCAGTACCATGAGGGGGTTTCTGAAGACACTACCACGTTAGTCCACAAGGGGGCGCCAGAAGCAACATGACGTCGTGACTTGATTCAAAAGAAGTATTAACTAGAAATAGTGAAAAACATTTACATTAGTGTATTTATAGTTGTATATTTATATTATATATAAAAAATATATTATTTTTACATATATGATTTATATTAGATTTAATGTTATAGGTTTTTAGTTTGTGATTAATGAGTTCATAACTTACATTTTCGAGATTAGTTAATATAATTAAATCTGCAGAGTAAATGTGGCGCCAGCTGAACTTGAAATGAATTCTGTAGAATAAAGAAAATATATATAAATACTTTACAGTTTAACTTTAAGCACTTGAGTCTTTACAACGCTCACTCCTTAAATAATATACATGCCATTTTATCGCATACTAATGATTACCTGCATGACAAACTACGCAAGTATATTATGTACAAATGATTAATATATCAGAATATATAATAGAGCAATGTGTGAAATTAAAAAGTAGGGTATGTTATAGAAAGGCCATCAAGTTATAACAGTAACTAGTTGTCAAAGAAATTAAAGTATGTTAACATGTAAGAAAAAGTTTGATTGTATGTCGTATAATATATAAATGTATTTAAAGACAGCCACAAAAAGGGAAACACATTTTAATGACTTAATTCTCCCGACTTGAACCATTTAAAATAAAAACATCATAAAAAGTAAAAGTATGTTATGTCATGAAGATATAAATATATGTCAAAAGTTCGTTTTGTTATAAAAACAGTCAGTAAGTTATTAAGATATATTACAATAAATCCTATGATAATAAGTCATCAAAATGGGAAGTCACAGAATAGTTATAGTAAAGAATGTCAAAAAGTAGTTATTTATAATTACTCAAAAAAAAGATGTATTGAATGTTCCCCACAGACTTTAGTCATCTGAGCTCTTTATTAATAATATAAATAGTCACTGTTGTTATTTAACTTATTAACAGATGAAACTCTGAATGCTGCAGTTCACCGCGGGTCCGCCAGAGGGCGCTGTCCGATAAGAAATGACCTCTGTGGGGAGCCGTGGAGTGATGACGGTGTCACGTGCTCCTCCTGTACTGACAGTGTGTGTGCGTGTGCGTGTGTGTGTGTGCTGCAGCCTTGTTTGTCTATTGTGTTTGTGCTTGTTATTGTTTACTCCTCAGGGAGAGAGGAGGAGCGATTACATCTGAACACTGAAATTACAGCGATGCCAGATGACGATAAACGGAGAGCAGGCAACTTCTCATGGAGAAGGAGGAAGAGGAAGAGGAGGATGCTTTCCCCATGTTGGACATGTCTGCAGGTCGTAGCTGTTTGTTTATTTTTGTCTCTTTTTCTTTTTTTTATATTTTAAAATGTCTTCTGTGGTTCAGAAAGACGAGAAGTCTCCTGGCAGATGACGCCGAGGGCGCAGAGGCCCTCGCGCAGGAGGAGAATCATCTTTAAACATCATAAAATACATTAAAGTTTAAAGTATAAAGTTTAAAGATTATAGTTTTGTTCTATGACAGTAAAAATAAACTCTGGTTAATTTAAAAGTTTATTTTCTTTAATGATCTGAAGTTCACTTCCTGTTTGATGCTCAACAACTACGGCAAGCACAGAGGGCCGGAGGAGGAGGAGGAGGAGAAGAAGAAGAGGAGAAGAAGAAGAAGAAGACAGGAAGTCAGGCTGTTTCCCACGTTGTTTCTGCGACATTGGACTCTGATGTCATAACGCCCCCCGCCCCCCCGAATTAATTCAAGATTTTTTATTATTTTTTCCCAGAAATAACCAAAACCCAATTTGTGTGTGTGTGTGTGTGTCTGTGTGTGTGTGTGTCTGTGTGTGTGTCTGTGTGTCTGTGTCTGTGTGTGTCTGTGTGTGTGTGTGTGTCTGTGTGTGTGTGTGTGTGTGTCTGTGTGTGTGTGTGTGTGTCTGCCACTCATGTCTTGGGTTACTGTGTTTCTGGCTGGATGATAGATGGCTCAGCCCGACCTCAGACAACGTGTCACGGCCAGTTTCCTCCCCGACTGAGTGTGTGTGTGTGAATATGAGGATGTGTGTGTGTGTGTGTGTGTGTGTGTGAATGTGAATATGAGGATGCCTGTGTGTGTGTGTGTGTGTGTGTGTCCGGTTCCGACGCCCCACTGCAACAGGATAGGTGGATGAGGATGGCCCGGGTGTGTGTGTGTGTGTGTGTGTGTGTGTGTGTGAAGTGCCTGAGGTCCGTGTCCTGCTGAGCGTGGCGGCCCCGGCCCTTTCCTGTCCAGACCACATGTCTAACCAAAACCCAATGTGTGTGTGTGTCAGTGTGTGTGTGTGCACAACACTCATTCATAATTCCATTCGAGGCCGGAACTATTTTCCCTCTTTTTGTTTTCTTCGATTTAAAAATCTTGTTTTCCTGATTGTTTGATTGATTTATTCTAAAACATGTAATATATATATATATATATACACATATATATATGAATATATACATATATATGAATATATATATTTCTGTATATATACATATATATGAATATATATATTTATATAAATATATATACATATATATATGAATATATATATATTTCTGTATATATATACATATATATATATATATATATATTCATATCTATAAACGTGAATAATTAAGTGAAGTTAAATAAATAAAGCGTGAAGTCTTCAGCTCCCTGTTATTTATCTCTTGATGATTTTTTAATTGATCATTAATTTTCTCAATCAGCCTGAAGTGAATCTTTTCATCGTTTCTCTGAGCAACAGCAAAATAAATAATAATAGCAGTAAATCTCATATTTGACATCCTAAAATAAGCAATTAAACGTCTCATTTATTACATTTTGTGATACAATCTTTCATTTTTTTTCTTCTGTTTTTGCTTCGAGGGTCAACAATTAAATTTATATCTCAACTTTTAAACCAACATGTTTTAATTTTAAGAAATAAATCAACCAATGTCAGATTTTAAAAACACTAAATAAATCACGGTGATAATATTATATATTATAATATATCAGTCAAATTAATCTAAAGAGCTTTATTGTGTGTTTTAATTACACTATATACACATAATATGAATGTAGAGAGAATATAACTATAACGTGGATATAAGGTCATCTACACAATGTGTGTATGTGTGTTTTATTCACATAGCAATCATTTGAAAATGTTGAGGTTATTGTTCATCTTTCACATTAAGTATTGATCCTTAAATTATTTAATAACTACATTGTACAGATAATAAAAACATAAACTAAGTTTCCAAAACTCTTTGAACTTTTAAGCCAATAAACCGACGTGGAAACTTTTATTATTATCTATTAGTGTTGATCATGTGATCAACAGCAGCGAGAACGGAGAGATTTAATATATATATATTTGCAGTTAATTTGATTATTTATTCATAAATAATTTCTAAATGAATGATAACAATAATAAAAATAATAATAAATACATTTAAATTGTATTATTATTCATACATTATTTTTATATTTATTATTATTTTTTAATATATTTCTTTTGTGCGTTAAGATTAAACTCATTTGACTGGATAAACTTCTGAAAACAAATAATAATAATAATAGATCATCAGAAAAGGAGTTTTAATAATTGATGAATCAGCGTTATCCTTTACCATCTAATAATTTATATAAATATATTTTATCTTCCGGTTCCTCTTATTTTTGACTTTTCTTTACAAGAACATTTAGATTTTTCCAGATATCAGAAGAAGAAGAAGTACCCCCATCGTCCTCTTCCTCCTCCTCCGCCTCTCCATCCTCCTCCTCCTCCTCTTCTTCCTCCTGCCAGCAGACAGCGTGTTCCTCGTCGCCGTGCAGATTACAGCCGTCTGATACTGAATCCTCTGATTTGCAGATCATCTTTTTAAATGATACTTTAAACGCGGCCGCCGGCGGCTGCAGCGCCGCGCGCCTCATCGTTGTTACTTATTCAAATGAGGGATACACACACACACACACACACACACACACACACACACACACACACACCCTTTCTCTCTCTCTTTCTTTCTGGTGCGTTCTCGGTGGGAATTAAAAGGGGGAGCACAAAAGAGAAAAGGACAAACTGTAATTAGTTTGATTTTGGGAGTGAGGGATGAAGCCCATTAAGGGTTAAGATTCCCACACAGAGAGAAGAGGACTCTCTCATGTGGGGGAGGAGGAAGAGGAGGAGGAGGAAGAGGAGGGGGGGGGGACTCCGTCGCTCATTTTGATCATTGCATGAAATAATGTGGGACACATTTTAAATAAAATAAAATAAAGAAACAGGATTTAGAGGAGGTGCAGTACGGAGGCGGCCTGCTGGGTGGCGCTGTTGCCCCATGCGATGTTCCCGCTCCTTTTTTTTCTTTCTTTCCCTCTTTTTTTCCTTCTTCTTCTTCTTCCCGGGATTAAAGGTCCCTCGGTTTCCAGTCGGAGGCTCTGAGCTCTTTGTGCTCCGGCGTTTCATGATGGGATTCTCTGGAGAGAGAAGGATGGAGAACACACTCCTTCCCCCTCTCTCTTCATCCCTCCCTCTCTCCCTCTCTCCCTCCCTCTCTCTCCATCCCTCCCTCTCTCCCACACCCTAACCTTGACACATCGGGAATGAAAACCTCGGTTCCACATCCCGCGCTCGCTTGTTGACGACGTTAACGGATCTTTTCATGTGTTTTGTGGCTGAAAATGAACATTAGAGTGTTGTGAGAAATTATGTTTAGCATGTGTGTGTGTGTGTCTTTGTGTGTATGTGTGTACGTGTGTGTGTGTGTGTGTGTGCACCGCCTAACGTGAGCGTGCACGTCCACATAACTCAATTTCTTTAGACAGAAAATCATTTTTAGTCGGCTCCCACGCTCTGAATTCATGGAACACACACACACACACACATGCACACATGCACACACACACACACATGCACACACACACATACAG
>NC_079397.1:1706721-1714221 GCF_029220125.1 Pseudoliparis swirei
CTGTACTTGTGTGTACTTTCCTCTCCTTGTGTACTTCTCTGTACTTGTGTGTACTTTCCTCTCCTTGTGTACTTCTCTGTACTTGTGTGTACTTTCCTCTCCTTGTGTACGTCTCTGTACTTGTGTGTACTTTCCTCTTCTTGTGTACTTCTCTGTACTTGTGTGTACTTTCCTCTCCTTGTGTACTTCTCTGTACTTGTGTGTACTTTCCTCTCCTTGTGTACTTCTCTGTACTTGTGTGTACTTTCCTCTCCTTGTGTACTTCTCTGTACTTGTGTGTACTTTCCTCTCCTGTGTACTCTCTGTACTTGTGTGTACTTTCCTCCTTGTGTACTTCTCTGTACTTGTGTACTTTCCTCCTTGTGCTTCTCTGTACTTGTGTACTTTCCTCTCTTGTGTACTTCTCTACTTGTGCGTACTTTCCTCTCTTGTACTTCTCTGTACTTGTGTGTACTTTCCTCTCCTTGTGTACTTCTCTGTACTTGTGTGTACTTTCCTCCTTGTGTACTTCTCTGTACTTGTGTACTTTCCTCTCCTCTGTACTTGTGTGTACTCTCCTTGTGTGTACTTTCCTCTCCTTGTGGACTTCTCTGTACTTGTGTGTACTTCCCTCTTCTTGTGTACTTCTCTGTACTTGTGTGTACTTTCCTCTTCTTGTGTACGTCTCTGTACTTGTGTGTACTTTCCTCCTTGTGTACTTCTCTGTACTTGTGTGTACTTTCCTCTCTTGTGTACTTCTCTGTACTTGTGTACTTTCCTCTCCTTGTGTACTTCTCTGTACTTGTGTGTACTTTCCTCTCCTTGTGTACTTCTCTGTACTTGTGTGTACTTTCCTCTCCTTGTGTACTTCTCTGTACTTGTGTGTACTTTCCTCTTCTTGTGTACTTCTCTGTACTTGTGTGTACTTTCCTCTCCTTGTGTACTTCTCTGTACTTGTGTGTACTTTCCTCTTCTTGTGTACTTCTCTGTACTTGTGTGTACTTTCCTCTCCTTGTGTACTTCTCTGTACTTGTGTGTACTTTCCTCTCCTTGTGTACGTCTCTGTACTTGTGTGTACTTTCCTCTCCTTGTGTACGTCTCTGTACTTGTGTGTACTTTCTTCTCCTTGTGTACCTCTCTGTACTTGTGTGTACTTTCCTCTCTTGTGTACTTCTCTGTACTTGTGTGTACTTTCCTCCTTGTGTACTTCTCTGTACTTGTGTACTTTCCTCCTTGTGTACTTCTCTGTACTTGTGTGTACTTTCCTCTCCTTGTGTACTTCTCTGTACTTGTGTGTACTTTCCTCTCCTTGTGTACTTCTCTGTACTTGTGTGTACTTTCCTCCTTGTGTACTTCTCTGTACTTGTGTGTACTTTCCTCTCCTTGTGTACTTCTCTGTACTTGTGTGTACTTTCCTCCTTGTGTACTTCTCTGTACTTGTGTGTACTTCCTCTCCTTGTGTACTTCTCTGTACTTGTGTGTACTTTCCTCTCCTTGTGTACTTCTCTGTACTTGTGTGTACTTTCCTCTCCTTGTGTACTTCTCTGTACTTGTGTGTACTTTCCTCTCCTTGTGTACTTCTCTGTACTTGTGTGTACTTTCCTCTCCTTGTGTACTTCTCTGTACTTGTGTGTACTTTCCTCCTTGTGTACTTCTCTGTACTTGTGTGTACTTTCCTCTCCTTGTGTACTTCTCTGTACTTGTGTACTTTCCTCTCCTTGTGTACTCTCTGTACTTGTGTGTACTTTCCTCTCTTGTGTACTTCTCTGTACTTGTGTGTACTTTCCTCTCTTGTGTACTTCTCTGTACTTGTGTACTTTCCTCCTTGTGTACTTCTCTGTACTTGTGTGTACTTTCCTCTCCTTGTGTAATCTCTGTACTTGTGTGTACTTTCCTCTCTTGTGTACTTCTCTGTACTTGTGTACTTTCCTCTCCTTGTGTACTTCTCTGTACTTGTGTGTACTTTCCTCCTTGTGTACTCTCTGTACTTGTGTACTTTCCTCTCCTTGTGTACTTCTCTGTACTTGTGTGTACTTTCCTCTCCTTGTGTACTTCTCTGTACTTGTGTGTACTTTCCTCCTTGTGTACTTCTCTGTACTTGTACTTCTCTCCTTGTGTACTTCTCTGTACTTGTGTACTTGTGTGTACTTTCCTCTCCTTGTGTACTTCTCTGTACTTGTGTGTACTTTCCTCCTTGTGTACTTCTCTGTACTTGTGTGTACTCCTCCTTGTGTACTCTCTGTACTTGTGTACTTTCCTCTCCTTGTGTACTTCTCTGTACTTGTGTGTACTTTCCTCTCCTTGTGTACTTCTCTGTACTTGTGTACTTTCCTCCTTGTGTACCTCCTTGTGTACTTCTCTGTACTTGTGTGTACTTTCCTCTCCTTGTGTACTTCTCTGTACTTGTGTGTACTTTCCTCTCCTTGTGTACGTCTCTGTACTTGTGTGTACTTTCCTCTTCTTGTGTACTTCTCTGTACTTGTGTGTACTTTCCTCTCCTTGTGTACTTCTCTGTACTTGTGTGTACTTTTCTCTCCTTGTGTACTTCTCTGTACTTGTGTGTACTTTCCTCTCCTTGTGTACTTCTCTGTACTTGTGTGTACTTTCCTCTCCTTGTGTACTTCTCTGTACTTGTGTGTACTTTCCTCTCCTTGTGTACTTCTCTGTACTTGTGTGTACTTTCCTCTCCTTGTGTACTTCTCTGTACTTGTGTGTACTTTCCTCTCCTTGTGTACTTCTCTGTACTTGTGTGTACTTTCCTCTCCTTGTGTACTTCTCTGTACTTGTGTGTACTTTCCTCTCCTTGTGTACTTCTCTGTACTTGTGTGTACTTTCCTCTCCTTGTGTACTTCTCTGTACTTGTGTGTACTTTCCTCTCCTTGTGTACGTCTCTGTACTTGTGTGTACTTTCCTCTCCTTGTGTACTTCTCTGTACTTGTGTGTACTTTCCTCTTCTTGTGTACGTCTCTGTACTTGTGTGTACTTTCCTCTTCTTGTGTACCTGTACTTGTGTGTACTTTCCTCCTTGTGTCCTCTGTACTTGTGTACTTTCCTCTCCTTGTGTACTTCTCTGTACTTGTGTACTTTCCTCTCCCTTGTGCTTACTCTGTACTTGTGTGTACTTTCCTCTTCTTGTGTACTTCTCTGTACTTTGTGTACTTTCCTCTCCTTGTGTACTTCTCTGTACTTGTGTGTACTTTCCTCTCCTTGTGTACTTCTCTGTACTTGTGTCTTTGTGTACTTCTCTGTACTTGTGTGCTTTCCTCTCCTTGTGTACTTCTCTGTACTTGTGTGTACTTTCCTCTCCTTGTGTACTTCTCTGTACTTGTGTGTACTTTCCTCTCCTTGTGTACGTCTCTGTACTTGTGTGTACTTTCCTCTCCTTGTGTACTTCTCTGTACTTGTGTGTACTTTCCTCTCCTTGTGTTCGTCTCTGTACTTGTGTGTACTTTCCTCTCCTTGTGTACTTCTCTGTACTTGTGTACTTGCCTCCTTGTGTACTTCTCTGTACTTGTGTGTACTTTCCTCTCCTTGTGTACGTCTCTGTACTTGTGTGTACTTTCCTCTCCTTGTGTACTTCTCTGTACTTGTGTGTACTTTCCTCTCCTTGTGTACTTCTCTGTACTTGTGTGTACTTTCCTCTCCTTGTGTACTTCTCTGTACTTGTGTGTACTTTCCTCTCCTTGTGTACGTCTCTGTACTTGTGTGTACTTTCCTCTCCTTGTGTACTTCTCTGTACTTGTGTGTACTTTCCTCTCCTTGTGTACTTCTCTGTACTTGTGTGTACTTTCCTCTCCTTGTGTACTTCTCTGTACTTGTGTGTACTTTCCTCTCCTTGTGTACTTCTCTGTACTGTGTGTACTTTCCTCTCCTTGTGTACCTCTGTACTTGTGTGTACTTTCCTCTCCTTGTGTACGTCTCTGTACTTGTGTGTACTTTCCTCCTTGTGTACTTCTCTGTACTTGTGTACTTTCCTCTTGTGTACTCTGTACTTGTGTACTTTCCTCTCCTTGTGCTTCTCTGTACTTGTGTGTACTTTCCTCTTGTGTACGTCTCTGTACTTGTGTGTACTTTCCTCTCTTGTGTACGCCTCTGTCCTTGTGTTTACTTTCCTCTCCTTGTGTACTTCTCTGTACTTGTGTGTACTTTCCTCTCCTTGTGTACTTCTCTGTACTTGTGTACTTTCCTCCTTGTGTACTTCTCTGTACTTGTGTGTACTTTCCTCTCCTTGTGTACTTCTCTGTACTTGTGTGCACTTTCCTCTCCTTGTGTACTTCTCTGTACTTGTGTGCACTTTCCTCTCCTTGTGTACTTCTCTGTACTTGTGTGTACTTTCCTCTTGTGTACTTCTCTGTACTTGTGTGTACTTTCCTCTCCTTGTGTACTTCTCTGTACTTGTGTGTACTTTCCTCTCCTTGTGTACTCTCTGTACTTGTGTGTACTTTCCTCCTTGTGTACTTCTCTGTACTTGTGTGTACTTTCCTCTCCTTGTGTACTTCTCTGTACTTGTGTGTACTTTCCTCTCCTTGTGTACTTCTCTGTACTTGTGTGTACTTTCCTCTCCTTGTGTACTTCTCTGTACTTGTGTGCTTTCCTCTCCTTGTGTACTTCTCTGTACTTGTGTGTACTTTCCTCCTTGTGTACTTCTCTGTACTTGTGTGTACTTTCCTCTCCTTGTGTACTTCTCTGTACTTGTGTACTTTCCTCCTTGTGTACTTCTCTGTACTTGTGTGTACTTCCTCTCCTTGTGTACTTCTCTGTACTTGTGTGTACTTTCCTCTCCTTGTGTACTTCTCTGTACTTGTGTGTACTTTCCTCTCCTTGTGTACTTCTCTGTACTTGTGTGTACTTTCCTCCTTGTGTACTTCTCTGTACTTGTGTACTTTCCTCTCCTTGTGTACTTCTCTGTGCTTGTGTGTACTTTCCTCTCCTTGTGTACCTCTGTACTTGTGTGTACTTTCCTCTCCTTGTGTACTTCTCTGTACTTGTGTGTACTTTCCTCCTTGTGTACTTCTCTGTACTTGTGTACTTTCCTCTCCTTGTGTACTTCTCTGTACTTGTGTGCACTTTCCTCTCCTTGTGTACTTCTCTGTACTTGTGTGTACTTTCCTCTCCTTGTGTACTTCTCTGTACTTGTGTGTACTTTCCTCTCCTTGTGTACTTCTCTGTACTTGTGTACTTTCCTCTCCTTGTGTACTTCTCTGTACTTGTGTGTACTTTCCTCCTTGTGTACTTCTCTGTACTTGTGTGTACTTTCCTCTCCTTGTGTACCTCTGTACTTGTGTACTTTCCTCCTTGTGTACTTCTCTGTACTTGTGTGCACTTTCCTCTCCTTGTGTACTTCTCTGTACTTGTGTGTACTTTCCTCTCCTTGTGTACTTCTCTGTACTTGTGTGTACTTTCTCTCCTTGTGTACGTCTCTGTACTTGTGTGTACTTTCCTCTCCTGTGGACTTCTCTGTACTTGTGTGTACTTTCCTCTCCTTGTGTACTTCTCTGTACTTGTGTACTTTCCTCTCCTTGTGTACTTCTCTGTACTTGTGTGTACTTTCCTCTCCTTGTGTACGTCTCTGTACTTGTGTGTACTTTCCTCTCCTTGTGTACTTCTCTGTACTTGTGTGTACTTTCCTCTCCTTGTGTACTTCTCTGTACTTGTGTGTACTTTCCTCTCCTTGTGTACTTCTCTGTACTTGTGTGTACTTTCCTCTCCTTGTGTACTCTCTGTACTTGTGTGTACTTTCCTCTCCTTGTGTACTTCTCTGTACTTGTGTGTACTTTCCTCTCCTTGTGTACTTCTCTGTACTTGTGTGTACTTTCCTCTCCTTGTGTACTTCTCTGTACTTGTGTGTACTTTCCTCTCCTTGTGTACTTCTCTGTACTTGTGTGTACTTTCCTCTCCTTGTGTACTTGTGTGTACTTTCCTCTCCTTGTGTACTTCTCTGTACTTGTGTGTACTTTCCTCTCCTTGTGTACGTCTCTGTACTTGTGTGTACTTTCCTCTCCTTGTGTACGTCTCTGTACTTGTGTGTACTTTCCTCTCCTTGTGTACTTCTCTGTACTTGTGTGTACTTTCCTCTCCTTGTGTCTCTGTACTTGTGTGTACTTTCCTCTCCTTGTGTACGTCTCTGTACTTGTGTGTACTTTCCTCTTCTTGTGTACTTCTCTGTACTTGTGTGTACTTTCCTCTTCTTGTGTACTTCTCTGTACTTGTGTGTACTTTCCTCTCCTTGTGTACTTCTCTGTACTTGTGTGTACTTTCTTCTCCTTGTGTACGTCTCTGTACTTGTGTGTACTTTCCTCTCCTTGTGTACTTCTCTGTACTTGTGCGTACTTTCCTCTCCTTGTGTACTTCTCTGTACTTGTGTGTACTTTCCTCTCCTTGTGTACTTCTCTGTCCTTGTGTGTACTTTCCTCTACTCGTGTACTTCTCTGTACTTGTGCGTACTTTCCTCTCCTCGTGTCCTCGTGCCTCGTGTCTCGTCATCAGTCTCAGTCTGGGTACATGTTCACATTCAAAGTTCGCTTCTCTCAAAGCACGGTCAAAACATCCGGATGTGACTTGATCCTCCCACTTTACCCAGAATGCATCAGAGGAGATTTGTGCGTACTCTGGCCAGCAGATATCCCAGAATGCATTTCACCAGCAACCGGAAACAGTAGCGGAGGAGAAAATAAACTACTGACAGTTGACTTTTTATAAATACTACTGTTGTTGAGTCAGGAATGTAATTGTATGATGTTTTGTTTTTTTGACTGTAAAAAATAATTTCCAGTGAATAATTGGAGTAAACCCAGGAGCAAGAACAGCTGATTGACGTCATCAAGTCAGCTGTTGGGCCAATCGCAGAAAGACCAGAAAGACCTCCTCCCGCCTCCGGAGTCCAGACTCCAAAAGAACACAAGTCTGTACTCGTGTTCTTTGAAGTGAGAAACACGGGCTGTGTCTACCGGACCCTTGAGCCCTTGGATGCCTTTCAGGCTTCGGGCGCCACACTGACAACCAGCAGCATCAGAGCACTGAAAGGACCCGCATGGCGCTCTGCAAACGGGCAAAACATGTAAAACGATGGACACTACTGGCCCTCAACGGGCGCCATCTTGGCGACGTAGCGGAAGAGGAGGAGCCCTTTCAACAGCTTTTCACTTTATTTCTAAAACAATGGCGGACGAGATGCTACGGTAGCACAAGCGGTCGACCACGGAGGCTCCTGCCGCGATGGTGGAGGTATCGCAGTTTCCACGGGGTGGAGAAAGGTAAACAAGGGACACAAAAAGGGCAAGAAGTGCTTCATTTTGTCACTTTAAGTTTCGCGGGTATCGCAAGCAGATTTGCGTCCGTCACTTCCGCCAAGTGGTTAACGTAAGTGTTCCATTTGAGACTCACAGCCACGCAGTGCACTGCAGATGTCAGGGCTCTGGATTGCAGTGTCCTTCGTAAAGTGTCCAGCAGTAGACACAGCCACTGTCTATGAGGACCTCTGGGCGGCCATGTTTGTTTCTACGGTGGCCCCGGAGGGACAAA
>NC_079397.1:1719221-1734221 GCF_029220125.1 Pseudoliparis swirei
GGGAGAGGGGGGGCGGGGCTTGTGGGTAAAATCAAACAAATAAACTCTTTGGTGCTTCTGGATAACTTTCCCCTCTGGTTGACCCCGTGACCTCTGAGACGCAGTGGCCGGGTCGTGACCCCGCGGCCTGACCTGCAGGACCACGAGAGACGTGTGATACGTGTGCTCTCTCTCTCCCTCTCTCTCCCTCTCTCTCCCTCTCTCTCTCCCTCTCTCTCTCTCCCTCTCTCTCTCTCCCTCTCTCTCTCCCTCTCTCTCTCTCCCTCTCTCTCCCTCCCTCTCTCTCTCTCGCTCTATCTCTCCCTCTCTCTCTCCCTCCCTCTCTCTCTCTCACAAATCACAACAGACTAAATGACATGAGATGAAGATTATTATCACATTAAAACGGTCCTGCCACTGTCTCCTCCTCCTCCTCCTCCTCCTCCTCTTTGATGTGAGATGAAGGGGTGAAAAGGGCAAACGGTCCTGTTTGCAAAGTCTGGTAACAATTGGAGGTTAATGGAGTCGTTTGGACGGGTGAGCGTGTGCACTTGAGCGTGTGCACGTGAGCGTGTGCACGTGAGGGTGTGCACGTAAGGGTGTGCACGTGAGGTTGTGCACGTGAGGGTGTGCATGTGAGCGTTTGACTCCCTCCTCGCTTGTTGTCGTTGTTGTTGTTCATATTCACATCTTTCATCCTCCTTCGTGGTGATTTGGACTCTTTCCTCTCCGAGTCGGCATTCCTTCACAGCCCCCCCCCCACCCACACACACCCACACACACACACACACACACACACACACACACCATACCCCCACCCCCCCGCCCTCACTAATCACTCGGGGACATAATCACTTTGAAGTCGTCAATTTGCTCCGAGTTCAACGTTTAGTCACGAAGATCTGGAGACAAGAGAGAGAGTGTGTGAGTGAGTGAGAGTGAGAGTGTGTGTGAGAGTGTGAGGTGAGAGGTGGGTGAGGTGAGTGAGTGAGGTGAGAGTGGTGAGAGAGTGAGTGAGAGGTGGTGAGGGTGAGTGAGTGAGGAGGAGTGTGAGTGGAGTGAGGTGAGGTGAGTGAGTGAGGTGGTGAGAGTGAGGAGGTGAGTGAGGAGTGGAGTGAGTGTGGTGAGTGTGGGAGGTGAGGGTGAGGTGAGTGTGTGAGGTGAGTGAGGTGAGTGAGTGGAGAGTGAGGTGTGGTGAGTGTGAGGTGGTGAGGTGAGGTGAGGAGTGAGGTGAGGTGGTGAGGTGAGGTGAGGTGTGAGTGTGAGGTGAGTGAGGAGGAGTGAGAGGAGTGGGGTGAGTGAGGTGGTGTGAGTGAGTGAGGAGGTGAGGAGAGTGTGTGAGGTGTGAGGTGATGAGAGTGAGGGTGAGGAGTGAGGTGAGGTGGTGTGAGGTGAGAGTGAGTGAGAGTGAGAGTGAGAGTGTGAGAGTGAGTGAGAGTGAGAGGTGAGGAGGTGAGGTGAGGTGTGAGGTGGAGGTGAGGGTGAGGAGTGAGGTGAGGTGAGAGTGAGGAGGTGAGGGGGTGAGGTGAGGAGTGAGAGGTGTGAGGTGAGTGGTGGTGAGTGGTGGAGGAGAGTGAGGTGGTGGAGGTGGAGGGTGAGGTGAGGAGTGAGGTGAGGTGAGGTGAGGAGAGTGAGAGTGAGGAGTGAGGTGGAGGAGGTGAGGAGTGAGGTGAGGTGGTGAGGGAGTGAGGTGTGAGTGGTGAGAGTGAGGTGAGAGTGTGAGTGAGAGTGTGAGTGGAGGTGAGGTGAGTGAGGAGGTGAGGTGAGTGAGGTGAGGGAGGTGTGAGGTGGTGAGGTGGAGTGAGAGGTGAGGTGTGAGGAGGAGGTGAGGAGTGAGGTGGTGGAGTGAGGTGAGTGGTGAGGAGAGTGAGGTGGAGGTGGTGAGGTGTGAGGTGGGAGGAGTGTGAGGTGTGAGGTGAGAGTGAGGGAGTGAGTGAGGTGGTGTGAGGAGTGAGGTGAGGTGAGGTGAGTGAGAGTGAGGAGTGGTGAGGTGTGAGGTGAGGGTGAGGAGTGAGGTGTGAGGTGGTGAGGAGGTGTGAGGAGAGGTGAGTGAGTGGTGTGTGAGTGAGGTGTGAGGTGAGTGAGTGGTGGTGAGTGAGGTGTGAGGTGAGGTGAGAGTGTGAGGTGAGAGTGAGTGAGAGTGAGAGTGGTGAGGTGAGGTGGAGAGTGAGAGTGTGAGGTGAGGAGGGTGTGAGGTGAGAGTGAGGTGAGGTGAGGAGGTGAGTGAGAGTGAGAGTGGAGTGAGAGTGTGAGTGAGTGAGAGGTGAGTGGTGAGTGAGTGAGAGTGGAGGTGAGGAGTGGGGTGGTGGGAGTGAGAGGTGTGAGGTGAGGTGAGGTGAGGAGGAGGTGAGGTGTGAGGAGTGTGAGGTGGGAGTGAGGTGGAGTGAGGAGTGAGGTGAGGAGGTGAGTGTGAGGTGAGAGGTGGTGGGTGAGGTGAGTGAGGTGAGGTGAGTGAGGTGGAGAGGGTGAGAGTGAGAGGAGTGGAGAGGTGAGGTGAGTGAGTGAGGTGTGAGAGTGAGGTGAGTGAGGTGAGGAGTGGAGGTGAGTGGAGTGAGTGTGAGGAGGTGGAGGTGAGGAGGTGGTGGTGTGAGGTGAGGTGGTGAGAGTGAGGGTGGTGTGAGGTGAGGAGAGTGAGTGAGGTGAGGAGGAGGGTGAGAGTGAGTGAGGAGGTGAGGGTGGTGAGGAGTGGAGTGAGGTGAGTGAGGTGAGTGAGAGGTGAGTGAGGTGTGAGGAGAGGTGAGAGTGAGTGGAGGAGTGTGTGAGAGTGAGGTGGGTGAGGTGAGGAGGAGTGAGGAGTGAGAGGAGGTGAGGTGAGGTGGTGGTGGTGTGAGGTGAGTGTGAGGTGTGAGGTGAGGTGAGGTGGTGAGTGGTGAGGTGAGGTGAGGGAGGTGTGGGTGAGGAGTGGGTGAGGTGTGAGAGTGAGGTGAGGTGAGTGAGTGAGTGGTGGGAGTGAGAGTGAGTGAGGAGTGAGGTGAGGTGAGTGAGTGTGAGGAGAGGTGAGGTGAGGTGGAGTGAGTGAGGTGGTGGTGAGGTGTGAGAGTGAGGTGAGGTGGTGAGGTGAGGTGGTGAGGGTGAGGTGAGTGTGTGAGTGTGAGGTGAGGTGGTGAGGTGAGTGGTGGAGGTGAGAGTGAGGTGTGAGGAGGTGTGGAGGTGAGGTGAGTGAGGGAGTGAGTGAGGAGTGGTGGAGTGAGTGTGAGTGTGAGGAGGAGTGGTGGTGAGGTGAGGTGAGGTGAGGTGAGGTGAGTGAGGAGAGTGTGAGGTGAGAGTGAGGTGAGTGAGGTGAGTGGAGAGTGAGGAGTGTGAGGAGTGAGTGTGTGAGGTGGGGTGAGGTGAGGTGGTGAGTGGTGAGGAGAGGTGAGGAGAGTGAGAGAGTGAGAGTGAGGTGAGTGGTGTGGTGTGAGGTGGAGAGTGAGTGAGAGTGAGGTGGAGTGGTGAGGAGAGGTGAGGTGGAGTGAGGTGAGGTGAGTGAGTGTGAGGTGGGAGTGGAGTGGTGAGAGTGAGAGTGAGAGGAGGTGTGAGAGTGAGGAGTGGGTGAGAGTGGTGAGTGAGAGGAGTGGAGAGTGAGTGAGGTGAGTGAGTGGAGGTGTGAGTGAGGAGGAGTGAGTGAGGTGAGTGAGGTGAGGTGTGAGGTGAGGTGAGGTGAGAGTGTGAGGTGAGGTGTGAGTGAGAGTGAGTGTGAGGAGTGAGGTGTGAGGTGAGGTGTGAGGAGAGGTGTGAGAGAGGAGTGAGGTGAGGTGGTGAGAGTGAGTGAGTGAGTGTGAGGTGTGAGAGAGTGTGAGTGAGGTGAGAGTGAGGTGAGGAGTGAGTGAGGTGTGAGGTGAGGTGAGAGGAGTGAGGTGAGGAGGTGAGTGAGGTGAGGTGAGTGAGTGGAGTGTGAGGTGAGGTGTGAGTGAGTGAGGTGAGTGTGAGGTGAGGTGAGAGTGAGGTGAGAGGTGGTGAGGTGAGTGGGGTGAGGAGTGAGGAGTGTGAGGTGAGGTGGAGTGAGGTGGAGTGAGGTGGAGTGAGGTGGAGTGAGGTGGAGTGAGGTGTGGTGAGGTGGAGTGAGGTGTGGTGAGAGTGAGGTGAGGAGAGTGGGAGTGAGGTGAGTGAGTGGGTGTGAGAGGGTGAGGTGAGGAGTGAGAGTGAGTGTGAGTGAGAGTGAGGTGAGAGTGGTGTGAGTGAGTGAGTGTGAGGTGAGTGGTGAGGTGAGTGAGGTGTGAGGAGTGAGGTGAGGTGAGGTGGGTGAGGTGAGGAGAGGTGAGGTGAGAGGTGAGGTGAGGTGGAGGAGAGGTGAGTGAGAGTGTGAGTGAGAGGAGGAGGTGAGGTGAGGTGAGTGGTGGTGTGAGGTGAGGTGAGTGAGTGAGGAGAGGAGTGAGGTGAGGAGTGAGGTGAGAGTGAGAGGTGGAGTGAGTGAGTGTGGAGAGGTGAGTGTGTGAGGTGAGGTGAGGTGTGAGGTGGTGAGTGTGAGGTGAGGTGAGTGAGGAGGAGTGAGAGTGAGGTGGAGGAGTGGTGAGGTGAGAGGTGAGAGTGTGAGGTGAGGTGAGGTGAGGTGAGGTGAGGAGTGAGTGTGAGGAGAGGTGTGAGGTGAGGTGAGAGTGTGAGGTGAGGTGTGAGAGTGAGTGAGTGTGGTGGGAGTGAGGAGAGTGAGAGGTGTGAGGAGGAGAGGTGGGAGGTGAGGTGAGGTGAGAGTGGAGTGTGAGGTGGTGTGAGGTGAGGGTGTGGTGAGGTGAGGAGTGAGAGTGAGAGGAGGAGTGTGAGGAGAGTGAGGTGGGAGTGAGGTGAGGTGAGGTGAGAGGGTGAGGTGGAGTGAGGTGAGAGTGAGGAGGTGAGGTGAGGTGTGAGGTGAGTGAGGTGAGTGAGGTGAGGTGTGAGGTGGAGGAGTGTGAGAGTGAGGTGGTGAGGTGAGAGGAGTGAGGTGAGGTGTGAGTGTGAGTGTGTGAGGTGAGGTGAGGTGAGAGTGAGGTGAGGTGAGGTGAGGTGAGAGTGAGGGGTGAGTGTGAGGAGAGGTGGAGGTGGTGAGGTGTGAGGTGGTGAGGTGAGGTGGAGAGTGAGGAGTGAGAGGAGTGGTGAGGTGGTGAGTGAGTGAGGAGTGAGGTGTGAGTGAGAGTGGGTGGTGAGGTGGAGGTGAGAGTGAGGAGTGAGAGTGAGGTGAGGTGAGGAGTGAGTGGAGTGGTGAGTGGAGTGAGGAGGAGGGTGAGGTGAGGTGAGGTGGAGTGGTGAGTGAGGTGAGGTGAGGTGGTGGAGTGGTGAGGTGAGAGGTGAGGTGTGAGGTGAGGTGAGTGTGAGGTGAGGTGAGTGGTGTGAGGAGTGAGAGTGGGTGAGTGAGAGTGAGGTGTGAGAGTGAGAGTGAGGTGAGGTGAGTGGAGTGAGGTGAGTGAGGTGAGTGTGAGTGAGTGAGGAGGTGTGGAGAGGTGAGTGAGAGTGAGAGTGAGTGAGGTGAGTGGGGGTGAGGTGAGTGGTGTGAGTGAGGTGTGAGGAGAGTGAGGTGAGTGAGGTGAGGTGAGGTGAGAGTGAGGGTGTGAGGTGTGGAGTGAGGAGTGAGGTGAGGTGTGAGAGTGAGGAGTGAGGTGGAGGTGAGTGAGGTGTGAGGGTGTGAGTGAGGTGTGAGGAGGTGAGAGTGAGAGTGAGGAGGTGGTGAGTGTGAGGTGAGGTGAGGTGTGAGTGAGGTGAGTGTGAGGTGTGGTGAGGTGAGAGTGGAGAGTGAGTGTGAGGAGGTGAGTGAGAGGTGAGTGTGAGAGTGAGGTGAGGTGAGGTGAGAGTGTGAGAGTGAGGTGAGAGGTGAGTGGTGAGGTGGGGTGTGAGAGTGAGGTGAGTGTGAGGAGGTGAGGTGAGTGAGGAGGAGTGGGAGTGAGGTGTGAGTGTGAGGAGTGTGGTGTGAGGAGGTGAGGAGGAGGAGTGAGGTGAGTGAGTGAGTGAGGTGTGAGGAGAGGAGAGTGTGAGGTGTGAGTGGGTGTGAGGGTGGAGGAGTGGTGTGGGAGGTGAGGTGTGAGAGAGTGAGGAGAGTGAGGAGTGAGAGAGTGAGTGGAGTGAGGTGTGAGGTGTGAGGTGAGAGTGGAGAGGAGGAGAGGTGGGTGGTGAGTGAGAGGTGGAGAGTGAGGTGGTGGGTGAGTGTGAGAGTGAGAGTGAGAGTGTGAGTGAGAGTGAGGTGTGAGTGAGAGGAGGTGAGGTGGTGGAGGTGAGGAGTGAGTGAGGAGGTGAGGTGTGAGGTGAGGTGTGAGGTGAGGTGTGAGGTGAGAGTGTGAGTGGTGAGTGGAGAGTGAGGTGGGAGTGTGAGGTGAGGTGTGAGAGGAGAGTGGAGGTGAGTGAGTGGAGGGAGGTGTGAGGGGAGTGTGAGTGGAGAGGTGAGGTGTGAGGAGTGAGGAGTGAGTGAGTGTGAGGTGGGAGATGAGGTGTGAGAGTGAGGTGAGGTGTGTGAGAGGTGAGAGTGAGTGTGAGTGAGAGTGAGTGAGGAGGTGAGTGAGAGAGGGGTGAGTGAGGAGGGTGATGAGAGTGAGGAGGGGTGAGTGAGTGTGAGGGGAGTGAGGTGTGAGAGTGAGGTGAGGTGTGAGGTGAGTGAGTGAGTGAGTGAGTGAGTAGTGTGATGAGAGGAGGGGGGTGGTGTGAGAGGTGGGAGTGAGGTGTGAGGTGAGGTGAGGTGGGAGGGAGGAGTGAGTGGTGGTGGGTGAGTGTGAGGGTGAGGAGGTGAGAGTGTGAGAGTGTGAGGTGGGGTATGAGAGTGAGGTGAGGAGGTGGGAGTGAGGTGGTGAGGTGAGGTGGAGTTAGTGAGGTGGTGGGTGTGAGGGAGTGTGTGAGGTGGGGTGAGTGAGAGGTGTGGAGGTGAGTGGTGAGAGTGAGAGTGAGTGAGTGTGAGAGGAGGAGTGAGTGTGGTGGTGAGAGTGAGTGAGTGGGAGATGAGGAGTGGTGAGTGTGAGGTGGTGAGGAGGTGAGTGTGAGAGTGAGAGTGAGGTGTGAGGTGAGAGTGAGTGAGAGTGTGGGGTGAGAGTGGTGGGTGCTGGGGGTGAGGGTGTGGAGGTGAGGAGTGAGGTGGGAGGTGGGTGTGAGGTAAGTGTGAGGTGAGGAGGAGTGAGAGTGAGGGGTGTGAGGTGAGAGGTGGTGGGTGTGAGTGTGAGGGTGTGGGAGGTGAGCAGTGAGTGGTGGAGGAGAGTGAGGTGGGAGTGAGGTGAGGTGGTGGTGGGTGGTGAGGTGAGAGGAGTGAGAGTGTGAGGAGTGAGGTGTGAGAGGAGGGGAGGTGAGTGAGGTGAGTGAGTGAGTGAGAGGAGTGAGGTGTGGAGTGAGGTGAGTGAGTGAGGAGTGGGTGGGTGAGTGAGTGAGTGAGAGGTGGAGGAGGTGGGAGTGGTGAGAGAGTGAGAGAGTGAGGTGAGGAGGAGTGAGGGAGGGTGAGGTGAGTGTGAGGTGTGAGAGTGAGAGGTGGTGGTGAGTGAGAGTGTGAGTGTGAGGAGAGGTGTGGTGGGTGAGGTGAGTGTGAGGAGTGAGGAGTGATGAGGTGCAGGAGAGGAGTGGAGTGAGTGAGGAGTGTGAGTGAGAGTGTGAGGTGGAGAGTGAGGTGTGAGGTGAGGGAGGAGGTGAGGTGTGAGGTGAGGAGGAGTGGTGGTGAGGAGGTGAGAGGAGTGAGGTGAGGAGGTGAAGGAGTGGAGAGTGAGTGAGTGTGTGAGAGTGAGAGTGGAGTGAGGAGGTGAGAGTGAGGAGAGGTGGTGAGGAGGTGGGAGTGAGTGAGAGTGAGAGTGAGTGAGGTGAGAGTAGGAGGTGAGGTGAGAGTGAGGAGTGTGAGAGGAGGGAGTGTGAGGAGTGAGAGAGGTGTGAGTGTGAGTGAGTGTGATGAGGAGTGGGAGTGAGTGAGTAGAGGTGGTGGGTGAGGAGAGGTGTGAGTGTGGGAGTGGGGTGAGTGAGGTGTGGAGAGTGAGTGTGTGAGGTGGTGAGGTGAGCAGAGGAGTGAGGTGAGAGGAGAGTGAGGTGGGAGTGTGAGAGTGAGGTGAGAGTGGAGTGAGGAGTGAGGTGAGGTGAGAGTGGTGCAGGAGTGGTGGGAGGAGGAGTGAGGAGGTGTGAGGAGGTGAGAGTGTGAGAGGAGTGGGGTGTGAGGTGAGAGTGAGAGAGGAGAGTGTGAGAGTGAGGTGAGGTGGGAGAGTGGGGGAGTGAGGTGGGAGAGGTGAGGTGAGGTGTGGTGAGAGTGAGAGTGTGAGAGTGAGGTGGTGAAGTGAGTGAGTGGTGAGGAGTGTGTGTGAGGTGTGAGGTGAGTGGGAGAGTGAGAGTGTGAGAGGAGGTGAGTGGTGGGTGAGATGGAGGTGTTTGGTGGGGTGAGTGAGGTGAGTGGGAGTGAGGTGAGAGGTGAGTGTGAGGTGGGAGAGTGAGGTGGGGAGTGGGTGTGAGTGGAGGTGGGAGTGGAGAGGAGAGTGAGGAGAGGTGTGTGAGGGTGGAGGGAGTGAGAGTGAGGTGAGAGGAGGTGAGTGAGAGTGAGTGAGGTGGAGTGAGGTGAGGGAGTGAGTGAGGTGAGAGTGAGAGGTGAGGTGTGAGGGTGAGGAGTGAGGGTGAGGTGAGAGGGTGAGGAGGTGGGTGAGGTGAGGAGGTGGAGGTGAGAGTGGGGTGAGGTGAAGTGTGAGTGTGAGTGTGAGTGAGAGGAGTGAGGTGAGTGAGTGTGTGGAGAGGTGTGAGTGAGTGAGGTGAGGAGGTGAGTGTGAGAGTGAGAGTGTGAGGTGAGTGGAGTGAGGTGAGTGAGAGTGAGAGGTGGAGGTGAGAGTGAGGAGAGGAGTGAGTGAGGTGAGGTGTGAGGTGAGGGAGGGGAGTGAGTGGGAGGTGAGGTGGTGAGTGAGAGAGTGAGGTGTGATGTGAGGAGTGGGAGTGTGAGGTGTGTGAGGTGAGGTGAGTGGGTGAGGTGGGAGTGAAAGGAGGTGAGGGAGGTGTGAGGAGGTGAGAGGTGGGAGTGAGGTGAGGTGGAGGAGTGTGAGTGGTGAGGTGGGGTGAGAGTGTGGAGAGGAGTGAGGTGGTGGGTGTGAGGTGAGGGGAGTGAGTGGAGTGAGGTGAGAGGAGGAGGAGGTGAGAGGGTGAGGTGAGTGAGGTGTGAGGTGAGGAATGTGAGGAGTGGAGAGTGTGAGGGAGAGGTGAGTGGGAGTGAGAGTGAGAGTGTGAGTGTGAGTGAGTGAGGGAGTGTGAGAGGAGAGTGAGTGGAGAGTGAGGTGAGAGGAGGGTGGGAGTGAGGAGAGGTGGAGTGAGAGGTGAGGTGAGAGGGTGAGTGTGGAGGGAGTGTGAGAGTGGGAGGTGTGAGGTGAGTGGGGTGAGGTGTGAGGAGGAGGAGGAGTGTGAGGTGAGTGGTGGAGTGAGTGTGAGGTGTGGTGGAGGTGAGGTGAGGTGAGGTGAGGGTGTGAGGTGAGGTGAGTGGGTGAGGTGAGGTGAGGTGATGAGTGAGGTGAGGTGAGTGGAGAGTGAGGAGAGGGGGAGTGGGAGTGAGGTGAGGTGGGTGAGTGAGGAAGAGGTGTGAGGTGTGAGGTGAGGAGTGGTGAGTGTGAGGTGAGTGAGTGGGTGCTGAGGGGTGAGTGTGAGGTGAGTGGGGTGATGTGGGTGGGTGGGTGTGAGAGTAGGAGTGAGGTGGGAGAGTGAGGTGAGTGGAGTGTGAGGTGAGGTGAGAGGTGTGAGGTGTGAGAGTGAGGTGCTGAGGTGAGTGAGAGAGGTGAGTGTGGAGTGGGTGAGGTGAGGTGGGGTGTGGGAGTAGAGGTGAGTGAGGTGTGAGTGTGGGGTGGGAGTGAGGAGTGAGGTGGAGTGTGAGGAG
This sequence comes from Pseudoliparis swirei, assembly GCF_029220125.1. Classification (NCBI taxonomy): domain Eukaryota; kingdom Metazoa; phylum Chordata; class Actinopteri; order Perciformes; family Liparidae; genus Pseudoliparis; species Pseudoliparis swirei. Next base: position 1,728,937 of record NC_079397.1, read on the forward strand.
TGGAGTGAGGTGAGAGGTGAGGTATGAGGTAGAGTGTGAGTGGTGAGTGGTGAGTGAGGTGAGAGTGAGTGGGGTGAGGTGAGGTGGTGGAGAGTGAGTGTGAGGTGAGGTATGGTGAGGTGTGAGTGGAGGGAGGAGTGAGAGGGTGAGGTGGGTGGGGTGGGGTGGGAGTGTGAGGTGAGGTGAGGTGGGTGTGAGTGAGGTGGAGAGTGTGAGGTGAGAGCAGAGGAGTGAGAGGGTGAGGTGTGAGGAGGAGGTGAGAGGTGAGAGTGTGATGAGAGTGAGAGTGAGTGAGTGTGAGAGTGAGAGAGTGAGAGTGTGAGGTGGAGAGTGAGGAGGAGAGAGAGGAGGGAGGAGTGAGAGGAGAGGAGGGAGTGAGTGAGTGAGAAGTGAGGTGAGGAGGTGGGGAGAGTGGAGAGGAGTGAGATTGAGAGTGGAGGAGTGGGAGTGTGAGGAGGTGGGGGGGGGGTGGGGGGTGAGGTGGTGGGGGGTGAGGTGGGGGTGTGAGGTGGGGGTGTGGTGGGGGGGGTGGGAGGGGGGGTGGTGGGGTGAGGTGGAGGTGGGGGAGGTGGGTGGGGGGGGGTGGAGTGGGGGTGGGTGGGGGGTGGTGGGTGAGGTGGGAGGTGGGGTGGGGGGTGGGGGGTGAGAGGGGGGGTGAGGGGGGGTGGGAGGGGAGGGTGGGGTGTGAGGTGGTGAGGGTGAGGTGGTGGGAGGGGGGGGGTGGGGTGGTGGGGTGGGGAGGGGTGAGGTGAGGTGGGGGGGGGTGGTGAGGGAGGTGGGGGGTGGGGGGGGTGAGGTGTGGGTGGGTGGGGGAGGGTGAGGTGGAGGTGAGGTGGTGAGGGGGAGGGAGGTGGGAGGGGGGGGGGGTGGGGGTGTGAGGTGAGGTGGGGGGAGGGGAGAGTGGGGGTGGGGGTGGGGTGGAGTGGGGGGTGGTGAGGTGGGGGGTGAGTGAGGGGGTGGGGGGGTGGTGAGGGTGAGGGGAGTGAGGTGGTGAGGTGTGGGGGTGAGGTGTGAGGGGGGGGGTGGGGAGGTGGGGGGGGAGTGGTGAGGGGGTGGTGGGGAGGTGGTGGAGGGGAGGGGAGTGGGGGTGAGTGTGAGGTGGGGGAGTGAGGGTGGGTGGGGTGGGGAGGTGAGGTGTGGGTGGGGGTGAGGGTGGGGGTGAGTGGGGGGGTGGGGTGGGGGGTGGGGGGGTGGGGGAGGGTGAGGGGGGTGGAGGGGAGTGGGGGGGTGGGGAGGGAGGTGAGGGGGAGGGAGGTGGGGTGTGGGGAGGGGGAGGGGGGGTGAGGGGGTGGTGGGGTGTGAGGGGGGTGGGGTGGGGGTGAGTGGGGGGGTGGGGGGAGGGGGTGGGGGGGAGGTGAGGTGGGGTGAGGTGGGTGAGGAGTGGGGAGGTGGGGGTGTGAGGTGGGGGGGTGGGGGGGGGTGGGGTGAGGTGGGGAGTGGTGAGTGAGGGTGTGGGGTGAGGTGAGAGTGAGGGGGGTGGGGGAGGGGGGGAGGGGGTGAGTGGAGGGAGTGGGGAGGTGTGAGGAGGGGGGGTGGGTGGTGGGGGTGGGGGGGGGTGGGGGGTGGGGGGGTGAGGTGTGGGGGGTGGGTGGGGTGGGGTGGGGTGGGGGAGGTGTGGGGGGTGAGGGTGGGGGGGGGTGAGGGGGGGTGGGGGGGGTGAGGTGAGGGTGGGGTGGGGTGGGGGAGGGGGAGGGGGGGGAGGGTGAGGTGAGGTGAGGGGAGGGGGGTGGTGGGTGGGGGGGGTGAGGGGTGAGGGGGGGAGGTGGGAGGGGGGTGGGTGAGGGGGAGGGAGGGGGTGGTGGGGTGGTGGGAGGAGGGGGAGGTGGGAGGTGGGGGAGTGGGGGAGGGTGGGGGGAGTGAGGGGGTGGGTGAGGGGGTGGTGAGGTGAGGGGTGAGGTGAGGGGGAGTGTGGTGAGGGGAGGTGGGTGGGAGTGGGAGTGAGAGTGGGGGAGAGTGGAGTGAGTGGGTGAGTGGGGGGGGTGAGGGGGGGAGGGGGTGGTGAGGTGAGGTGGGGGGGTGGGGTGAGGGTGAGGTGGGGGGAGGGGAGGTGGGTGGGGTGGAGGGGTGGGGGGGGTGGGGTGGGGGGGGTGAGGGTGAGGGTGGGTGAGGGGGGGTGAGGTGGGTGGGGGGGGTGTGAGGGGGTGAGGGTGAGGTGGTGGGGGGTGGGAGGGTGAGGAGTGAGGTGGGGGGAGGGGGTGGGGGAGGGGGGGGGGGGGGGGGGGAGGGGTGGTGGAGTGGGTGGTGGGGGGGGAGGTGTGGGGGGTGAGGTGGGGGAGGTGGGTGGGGGGGGGGTGAGGGGGGGGGGGGGAGGGTGGGGTGGGTGTGGGGGTGGGGGGGAGTGAGGTGGTGGGGTGAGGGGGGTGGTGTGGGGGGGGGGGGGTGGGGTGAGGGGGGGGTGTGGGGGGGGTGAGGTGGGGGGAGGAGAGGTGGGGGTGAGGAGGGGGGGTGGGTGGGAGGGTGAGGGGGAGGTGGGAGGGGGTGGTGAGGTGTGGGGGTGGTGGAGGTGAGGGGAGGTGAGGTGAGGGGGGGGGTGAGGGGTGGGGGAGTGGGTGGTGGGTGGGGGGGGGGGAGGTGAGGGGTGAGGGGGGTGGGGTGAGGGGTGGGGTGGGGGGGAGGTGGGGTGAGGGTGAGGTGGGGGAGGGGAGGGTGGGGGTGGAGTGAGGTGGGGGGTGGGGGTGGTGAGGGGGGTGTGGGGGGGTGTGGGGGTGAGGTGTGGGGGGTGAGGTGGGGGGGTGAGGGTGGGGGGGGAGGTGGGGAGGGGGGGGGTGGGGGGGTGGGGGGTGGGAGGTGAGGTGAGGTGGTGGGTGGTGGGGGGGTGGGGGGGATGGGGGGTGAGGGGTGGGGAGGGGGGAGGGGGGTGGGGGAGGTGAGGGGGAGGTGGGGTGAGGTGGGGTGGGGGAGGGTGAGGTGGGGAGGGGAGGTGGGGGTGAGGGGGGTGTGGGGGAGGTGGGGGGTGGGGGGGGGTGAGGGGGGTGAGGGGGGTGGGGGTGGGTGGGGGTGGTGGGTGAGTGTGAGGTGGGGGGTGGGGGGGGAGTGGGGGTGAGTGAGGTGTGAGGTGGTGAGGGTGGGGGTGAGGTGAGGGAGGGGTGGGGGTGAGTGGGGGGTGGGGTGAGGTGGTGGGGTGAGGGTGAGTGGGTGGAGGGTGGGGTGAGGTGAGGGGTGGTGGGGTGGGGTGAGGGGTGGGTGAGGGGTGAGGGGGGAGGTGTGAGGTGGGGGGGTGGTGGGTGGGGTGGGGGGGGGTGTGAGGTGAGGTGGTGGGGGTGAGGTGGGGGGGGTGGGGTGGGGGAGGTGGGGGTGGGGGTGGGGTGGGGTGGTGGGGGGGTGTGAGGGGGGGGGTGGGGGGCTGGGTGGTGGTGGTGTGGGGAGGGTGGTGGGTGAGGGGTGGGGAGGTGTGGGGGGTGAGGTGGGGTGGGGGGTGGGGTGAGGGGGTGGGGGAGGTGGGGGGGGAGGGGGGGGTGAGGTGGGTGGGGTGAGGTGGGGGGGGAGTGTGAGGGGAGGTGAGGGTGGGGGAGGGGGGGGTGAGTGAGAGTGGGGTGGGGGTGGGGGTGAGGGGGTGGGGTGAGTGAGGGGAGTGGGGGTGGGGTGGGGAGGGTGAGTGAGGGTGAGGTGAGTGAGGTGGGGGTGTGAGGTGAGGTGGTGGTGGGGGGGGTGAGGTGGGGGGAGGTGGGGGGGGTGAGGTGGGGTGGGGGGAGGGTGAGGGGGTGGGGTGGGGGGGTGAGGGTGGTGAGGTGTGGGGTGGGGAGGGGTGGGGGGGGGTGAGGTGAGTGAGGTGGGGAGGGGGTGGGGGTGAGGGGGGGTGGGAGTGGTGGGGTGAGGGAGTGGGTGAGTGGGGGGTGTGAGGGGGGTGGGGGTGAGGTGGGTGAGGTGGGAGGGGGGGTGGGGAGGTGAGGTGGGGAGTGGGTGGTGGGGGTGAGGTGGGGGGTGAGGGGTGGGGAGGGGAGGGGAGGGAGGGGGGTGGTGGGTGGTGGGGTGAGGTGTGAGGTGGGGGAGTGTGAGGTGAGGTGTGAGTGGGGGAGGTGAGTGTGGGAGTGAGGTGAGGGGTGAGGGGGAGGGGGTGAGGTGGGGAGTGAGGGTGGGGGGTGTGAGGGGGGGGGTGGGTGGGGGGAGGGGGGGTGAGGGGTGAGGGGTGAGGGGGGTGGTGGGGGTGGGTGGGGGGGTGGAGGGTGGTGAGGTGAGGTGGGGGGTGAGGGGGGGTGTGAGGTGGGGTGGGGGGTGGGGTGAGGTGGTGGGGGGAGTGGGTGGGGAGGGGGGGGAGGTGTGAGGTGGGGTGGGGGGGTGAGGGGTGGGAGTGTGGGGGGAGGTGAGGTGGGGGGGTGGGGGGTGGGGGGGGGGAGGTGGGGGTGGGGTGGGAGGTGGGGGGTGGGGGGGGTGGTGAGGGTGAGGGGTGGGGTGGGGAGGTGGGGTGAGGGGAGTGAGGTGGGGTGGGTGAGGTGTGAGTGAGGGTGAGGTGAGTGGGTGGGGAGTGGTGGTGGGGAGGTGGAGTGGGGAGGGGGTGGGGGGGTGGGGGGGTGGGGGAGGGGAGGGGGGGGGGGGTGAGGGGAGGGTGGGGTGAGGGGTGAGGGGGAGGGTGGGGGTGGGGTGGTGAGGTGGGGGGTGGGTGAGGTGGGGTGGGGTGGGGTGGGGGTGGGTGAGGGTGAGGTGGTGGGGGAGTGGGGGGGGGTGAGGTGAGGGTGGTGAGGTGGGGGAGGTGGGGGGGGTGTGGGGTGGGGGGTGGGTGGGTGAGTGGGGAGGTGGGTGAGGGGTGGGAGGTGTGGGAGGGGAGGTGGGGGTGGGGTGAGGTGAGGGTGAGGGGGAGGGGAGGGGAGGTGAGGTGGGGGGAGGGTGAGGGTGAGGTGGGGAGTGAGGGGTGGGGAGTGAGGTGGGGGGGAGTGAGTGGGTGAGGGGTGGGGGTGGGGGTGGGGGGGGTGAGGGTGGGTGTGGGGGGGTGGAGTGGGGGGTGGGGAGGTGGGGTGAGGGGGGTGGGTGGGTGGAGGGTGAGGTGGGGGGGAGTGGAGTGGGTGAAAAAAAAAAAAAGGGGGGCAAAAAAGGGGTTTTTGGGGGGGGGGGGGGTGGGGGGGGTTGGGGTTTGGGGGGGAATTTTTGGGGGGGGGGTTTGGGGGGTTTTTTAGGGGATTTTTTTTTTTTTGGGGGGGGGGGGGGGGGGGGGGGGGGGGGGGGGAGGGGGGGGGGGGGGGAAGGGGGGGGGGGGGGGGGGGGGGGGAGGGGGAGGGGGGGGGGGGGGGGGGGGGGGGGGGGGGGAAGGGGGGGGGGGGGAGGGGGGGGGGGGGGAGGGGGGGGGTATTGGG